>NW_024872919.1:1475869-1566619 GCF_018340385.1 Cyprinus carpio
AGAAAGATTAACTTTTTTATTTGGGGGGGAAAAGACATTATGTTTTTATCCAAGGCATACTGCAATGTGGAAACAAGCAAAGATATGCCTGTTCTCCAATAAGGTATGATTTTTTTAAATTTTTACATGAAAGTTTAGATATTGTTGAACAATGACAGTTATATTTATCTAAACGTATTTAAAAAAAAAAGAACAATGTATTAATGTATTAATATAAATGTTATCCTCCAGTCAGTAGATTGCTCAGATGAAATTGCTAATTTTTTCTTGACCAATTCTCATACGCTCCAGACGAACATGTAGGTCTCTGCGCTTTTTACCACATCAGGTACCTAATCGACAGGAGCTCGCTCCCATTGCTCCCAGCCAAGTAAAAATCAAACATGTTCAAAAGAAAGGAGTGAGCAGTGTTTTGCCATTCAGCATGATAAATGATTTGTGATCATCGTATCAATAAGGCTACGGGTGGATCAGCCGTACTCTCTGCCTTGCACACAAATCCTGAAAGGAGATAGAAGCTCGAACAGAGCTGCTAAGGATTTCGAGTCCGCAGTCAGTTTCCCTATTCGTTATGGATAAACGTAAGAAATAACCTCAATAATCTCATGATTAATAGCCCAGCATATCACTGTTTACGTCCTTGCATTTTTTGTCAAATGAGAGGTATCTGATCTGCTGAAAACGATCTCTTGTGGTATAGCTCTTTCAGGCTTTTCCATAATAGATGGATATTGAGTGAAGATCATTTCTCCATTGAAACTGCTCTTGAAAATCCTTTCTCCGCCTTTTCTTGCTGGACTGATTCGATACTGTTGTAAATTTTTGTCCTAAAAAAATTAAAAAGGAGGAAAATTAATTAAAAAATAGTCAAATCAATTAAGTTTTGTATGCCCACTAATCAGAGGCAGTATGTCACCTTAGTGCTATCTCGAAGAACAAGAGGTACGTGCTGGAAACACTGATTGACTACATCAGTAAAAACTGCTTGATGACGATGTCTATTCAGGACAAATACATATAAATTAAAAAAGACAAATAGCCACAAATATCTCACAGACCAGATGTGCTATAAATTAAATACATTCCAAGTTGCCATTCAGATGTGATCTAATCTTTGTGGTTCTTTATAGTGCGAAACCAGAAAAAGGTGTTAACTGCAGATGTGTGCTGGTACGCTGATGACATTGAGGTAAGTTATTGGAAGGGTGCTTTAAGTGTGGTACACAGCTGCTTCGTGCTAGACTCCACCTCAAAGCTTTTTGTAGTTGCTGAAGCCGAGTAATTCCCTCCTCTGAAAATCCCGGTTAAATGTTATTTCCTCTTCAGTGCGAGGCATTAATTAACTTGTTTTGGGAAGCATATAGAAAGCATTTTTTTTGTGTCATTGGAAAAACACAACAGTGAATTGGTAAACTTATATTATGTCTCTTAGATAGGAGGAAATCTCGGCTTGCAGGAGGGCTTTCTATTGTTAGGAGAAGATCAGTGCATTTCTTTGAAGGTCCAGATCGAGAAGATGGCCATATAACTGTTTTACCCCGACGTGATCAGCTCTCACTGCATGATACTGCGACGGATTTTGTCGATGAATTTCATTATACGATCTATTGAGATGCAAAAAAAGAACTTTATTACATTAAAAATTGTTACTCTAGATAACCTTGAATCATATAGATGAAGTGTGATAAAAAGACTAGAGTGTAAAGTTGATTCTGTGTATCGATCATTCGCACAATTATTTCTTCTAATCATTCTGCCTGTCACATTATGACATAATAAATGTAAATACAAACATGCGCTGAGCATTCTAATCTGTCAACAAAAATTATAGGTTCTGGGGGGGGGCGCACGGACTCAGTGGCAAAAATTTAGAAACTAACTCTAGTTGACACACAAGTTGTTGGACCCAAACAATAATAATTATGACGAACCGCAATAACGCAGTTATGGACAGAGATAATTAGAAATCTTACTTCGCAGGGAGGGATGAACGTTTAGCTCCCGTAGCGTCTCTTGGATGGTGGTACGCAGGACCTCCCACCACTCTTTAAAAGTCATCCCTCAGGTCCCCATAGCTGCTTTTTTATTACTGCTCATTGAGCTGCACAGGCAGGGGATTTCTGAACAAAAATAGTGGTAAAATTACAAAGGAAGGGACGTGAAGCTTAGACGAGACAGACTCTACATTATTAACATGAACCTGAGATTTATGTGATCTAGATGAATTAGGTGAAATTGGATGGCTTTTGCGCACACTTGTGTCTTTTTCACATTGCAAATGACGTGGCTTTTTATAAAAATTTAGATTTTAAGTTAAAGAGGAATACTCCACCCCAAAATAGAAAATTTTATCATTATTACTTACCCCCATGTTGTTCCAAATCCCGTAAAAGCTTAGTTCTTAACACAATTTAAAATATTGTGGATTGAAAACCTGGCCGCTTGGGACTGGCCTATAGACTGTCAAGTCAAATAACACACCATCAAAGGTCTCGGAAAAGTCTCTGTCTTTCCCGTTACATCAACCGGGGTGGAGGCCAGCGCCTCGCATTGGGCGTCCATAGACAGTAAAAGAAATGGACACAGCGCCCCAATTGGAACTCAAAATTGAGGACAAGTGAGAGCCCGTTTTTAGCGATTTTGCGCCAGAACTTCCGTTTCTGACGATGCAGACTCAAACTAAGCTTGATGACGTCAAGCAACCTGTCTGACAGATGTAAACTGGTTGCGCTGAAGCAAGCTGTGCGTGCAAACTGCCATCGTTAATCTTGCAGGAGTTAGACGAGAGAGCAGTTGACGCAGAGGGGAGTTCTTTGGCGTGACGTGAGAGCAGGAGTAAAGTATTCCTGATTATATTATTTTGTATAGTATTTTAAAATGCACAGCGCAATGCACGACTTATCCTCTTGATCGTCTCCCCCGATTGTGCTGACTGGAGCTTCTCTCCTCCTGTCTGTACGGTAATTTCTCTGCACTGTGAACGACAGAGAGAGGAAGTGGTTATGACGCAAATCGTTAGCCTATTTTTACAAAAACTGTTTCTATGGTGGCCATAATGTAACATAGAAGGTAATGGAGCTCCTTTTTTATATCATTGTCGTGTATCTTTAGAAATAAATAATGGACCAAAATGGAGTCTTTAAGCTTACGCTAGAGATGTAAAAGGTTATTCACATGTCAAAAGTGACGCAAAAAATGAACGAATGGGCGTCGAATGGGATGCTAGACGCAAGTGGAGAGTATACATGCTACGCAAGATGGCGGGCACTTTTATCGGTGCGCGCTGACTCCTTATTTCTTATCGATTAGAAGGGTTCGAAATTACCTTCCCGCCTGGTGGATGTGCTTCACTGCTGCAGCACACACCACGCAGGAGGAGGTTCGCTTAGTTTTTCACTTCAAACATCTAATTGGTAACGAATACACGTAGCAACCAGCGAATCCTTTGTGGGGTGGGGTGACAGAAAGCGTAGGCAGCCTGCACCATGGTGTTGTGGGGAGAGACAGAGAAGATGAATCATTAAAAATAAAGTTCTTATTTTTTGTTTTCTTCTCGTACAAAAAGTATTTTCGTCGCTTCATAACGTTACGGTTGAACCACTGATGGTAGATGGACTATTCTGATGATGCTTTTCATACTTTTCTGGACCTCGACAGTGTAATTTACTAGGCAGTTAATGGGACAGTCACAAGCCTCCCAGTTTTCATCCAAAATATCTTAAATTGTGTTCTGAAGAAGGACGAAGCTTTACGGGTTTGGGATGAAATGGGGTAAGTGATTAATGACAAAAAAATTTATTTTGGGGTGGAGTTTCCTTTTAAGAATATTAAAACTCATTGTCATGGTGTAGGGTTATAACAAGACTGCAAACACAAGGGTTAAAAAGATCAGAGGAAATGCATCAGTGGGAATTTATGACTTATTTTGCTTTCAAAACTGTACATTTATATTTCAGAAAGTATAAGTCTGAATCACTGATGTTTAGAAACTTACTTTAATATGATCAAAGAGTTCTGGGCAACGAGATTCTGAGTCAGTTTGGTGGCAAGACTTTTAATAGTCGCTTTGTCCTCATTCAAGAGGCATCTGTTGAAAAAGAAAAAGCATTTTTTGTAAGGTGGCATATAGTAGCTTGATAAGCAGGTATTTCAGAAATGGCCAATGGGAGGTGCAGCCGAGTTATACTGAAATCTCTGTATCTTTAGTCCAGAAACACAATTATGCTAGAGAACTGGTTGGAATTGTAAAACAAAGCAACCTGTATCTAAAAAGGGCAAATCAAATCTCATGGACACATACATTTTTGAGAGCAAAAGGTTAAATAATCTTTTCAGATTGTAACCTGAAAAAACTGTGTTTTTGGAAGAAATCCCTCTCTGTTTCTGCTGCCTCCTCCAGAGATATTTTCTCATTGATCTGATGTTGTCCTCTACACTTCACCATGATGTATCCTTTGCGGAGAGGAAACGTTTTGTTCTGAACAATGTCCAGAATTTTTGTCTCTGTTCCCCTGTCTATGAGGTCTGGCTTGGTCAAAATGCCTGAGAGAATGAAAAAATCTTATTTGTAAAATTTGCATTTGCTGACAGAAGTGCTAAAAATATTTGGTGACATTTAGATGTTCTGTTTCATTACCGACAGTTCTTTTGCCCTCAGGATCTACTTGTTGTGCCATTTTTAATGCTTCTGTTGTTGCAATGTCAGTGTTACAAGGGACCACTACCATGTTTATAGTCTCTTGCTTCTCAATATATCTCGTGATCAGACGTTTAATCTACAAGACATGAAGGCAAGACATGAAGTTTTAAAACTGGATAAGTATGGTACTGAATGTGGCATACAAAATCAGATTATATCACCCACCTGTTTTTCAATATCCTCTGGTTGTCCATTTACTGGGACTCGGGCAATTCCAGGCAGATCGATCAGTGTGAGGTCACACACATCTGGTGACATGACCTCTAAAGTGATGAGCTCATCACATATTCCTCGTCCTTTTTACCTGCAAGCTCATTCTGGGCTGTAAACATCTACAATTGGCGCAAAATGTGATTTCTAAACACACTGTAACAGAGCGCTATTTGCCTCAAAATATCAAACCGATTCATGCCCCAGGTCCTAGACTGAACCCCATTAAAAGTGTTGTTCTCGCGACACCCTCGACTAAAATGATTTTGTGACTTGGATTTTTCCATTCAGTGGCGCGGCTGTGGGTGAGTGTAAGGTCATGGGCGCAATTACCACCCACTTTTTAGACTGTGGACCCCCCACTGAGTAAGTTGAGGTGAATTTTGAGCCGCTTATTAATGGAATTGTAATTTATTAAATAATACACACAAATAGCATTATATTATCACTAGACATTTTATGTATGTTGAGAAGTGTTGTAAAGTGGTCGTTTCAAGTGGTCATATGTTACAAGTGGTTAGTTCCTGAACTTTCCCTCTTCGCTATATAGGCGCATAAGGCTTGTCAAAGGATGAGTGGTCTTTTCTGTAGTAGCCCCACCTACAATGTTATGTTTGCGAAAAATGTCTACTGACACCATAAAACCGTAAAATGTTCGCACCTTTGATGGAGTTGAATCTGATAAACGCAGGTGAAAAAAACTTCATTCGCAGTCCCATTCTTTCTCATAAAGTATTTGTGTATGTAAAGTGGTTATGACTGTGTAGGTTCTTGTCAATTTTCTTCTTTGGAGAGAATGTATGAATCATTCCATTATTTCAATATAAAATCCTGGTCTTTTCTTATTGAATTATTGACGCTGGAAGATCCTGTAAAAAACGCAAGGGTACTATGTTTTATGGGTCACTATTAGAAAATAATCTTGAATCATCGAAATGTGTAGAAACCACAGGCTATCTCCTGTATGTTGATAACAGCTAGCGCTTACTAAAATTCTATTGTAATACAATCTATAGCCTGATATAAAAACAGGTATACACATACATATAATATGATGGTTAAATACAGGTAATAGCAACAAATTTACGCATATTGGTTTAAACTGAACAAACAAAACAGACAGCAAGAAATTTTTCTTCACCATTGTTCGCGGTAGACGTGTCAACCAGACTGATGAATTCACCAAGATGTCTGTTGTGCGTGTTTGCAACGGATAAGACAGAACAGCTTCCAGGAACATCCACTTGTTACTTTCATTCAACTTCAGCTATACTGGAACATCTGGTGACGATCCTATCCCCAAAACAACCGTTGAGTCCACAAATTGTACAGTGACTATAAACAGGTGAACATTATGTGACGTACATCTATCTAAACTAGAGCTTAAAGGGGTATAGTGAAAAAAACTGGGTATAGTTGAACTATGATGGAAAGCCAAACATGGGACACAGCTTGAGGCAAACAGAGCCAGCTCACATGTCTGCTTGGTGTTCTTGAGCTGAACCCCAACCACAAAAAGAAGTTAACCAGTTATTGATTACTTTGCGAGTAATTTTTGTGTCTGTAGAGCCGTTGCTATTTTTGTTATCTCATAAAAAGCTTATGTATGGAGCACAAGCAGGAGACTGTCTACTAAGCACAAATTAAAGTGATTTTTCACTCTTTTGATGGATTAATATCAAAGACACAGCAGCATGGTAATGCAGCCAGGTCGCTTTACGCTTAATGCACCCGTCAAATATAAGGATCACACATCTGATTTATTTTCTTAACAGTTTATGTTCACATGAGACAAAACACATGTTTTGGAGATTTATATCGCCAAGATATTAATCGTATTTTTGACATAATCTTGTATTGATTGTCCGTTTAAATGACACATGAACGCGCCGAATTGTGTGTGTAATTATTTCGTCGTAGACCCTTGTGTATATTGTAGTCTAAGAAAATAAGCTAACTTAAACCTAAAAAGGTGTCTGATTAGCAGAATGTAATTTATCAACGCAAGCAAACTTGCAAGCAAATCGCACACAAACGTAGGTTTGAGGGTTGCACGGTATGTCCGATGTCACGAAACTGGACGCATTGTGACTAATAACACTTACATATCTCTTCATTTCAAGTATGAGCTAAAATTTCTTGTTTCTACAGGCAACAACCAAAACCAGCGCCCAACAAAGAGAATATGGTAGCATAAATTCTCGCTTTTTTCGATCGCGCCCTAACATTAAGACATATTATTGGCAAATGCTTATATAGGGGCGGATGAAATTTATTAACTTTTGTGGAGGTACCTAGGCAACAGTAGCTAGTCCAGATACAGGGACAGATCAAGTCATCTGTCTCGAGTCGTCGTTCACCCACTGGGGGCCTCGTGGCCATCCGGACAGTCAATTGTTCAGCTCTTGACAGATGGTCACAGAATCAAAGTATTTTTTGGTTAGCTTGTAAGTGTGAATGACATGTATGTAACTAGTAGTCTGTAAAATTGTAAACTGATTGAAAAAACAGGCTGATGCTGAAAGTTTATAAGTATATGTCTTATCCTTGCCGGTACATCCCTCTCGTGTGAGGGGATTCGACGACACCTCTAGAGGGAGGAAATTTTTGCTCAGGACAATGTACATGAAGTCTATGGGAATTTTTTACAATTTTTTTAAATAATGTATATTCATAGGACACTGTTAAGTCTGACCAGTCTATGAAAAGATCTAGCAAACACGCTACACATCAGGGCCCAAGTCTCTGACGATGGTGCAAAAATGAACGCCTTCAGGAAGATCATACAGTTTAAATTTTTAGTCAGAAAAGAAAAAAGCATTGGAGAGAGTAGTTAAGTTGGGCCTGAAAGAGCTTGTACTGAAAGGTTAAAGCATTTGTACAAACTTGAAGTTTGAAAGTTATAGATAGCTAGATTAGATGAGGGGCATAGATGTTTAGGGAGTAACATTCAGAGTCATATATGTTAGCTAGCATGATTTAACAGTTAAAGTAAGGGAAACATGTTGGCTAGCTTCACTCTACAACCTGGGAATTTACACATGGTTTAAGCATTTTTATTTAGCATAGTTCTTCACACAGGGTTATTAAAACATGTTGTTAACATGTTGTGTTAAAAATGATTAGCATTTGGTTAGCATGAGTAGTACATGTGGGTTAGCATGTTTGTTGAGCCGTGACTTTGCATGTTGTTAGTATGTTGCGTAGCATGTGTTTGTTTTACTGATCTTTTATTGATTTAAACAGTCCAGTTTCAGCTAGAGCCGTTTTCAACATGATTAGCAGGCGTGTGTTAGCCCCGCATGTCTTGAATTAACAATTTTTCTAGCCTTATGTATCTTGTAGCATGTGATCTATGCAATGTACACTAAACTAGTATTAGCATGTTTGCCTAACCACACTTTTTTAGCCTGCTAACCTTGTTTTCTTTACCTGATTAGCATGGTGCTATCATTTTTTTTAACCTGCTTAGCCAGGTTGTATAAGCATGGCTTATCCACACACATAACACAACAACTACGCATGATAACCATGTTGTTAGGACAGTCCGATTTTGAAACCCTCTAATTCATGGGTGTCTAGAGGGCAATGCGATGGGCGGGAGGCGTAGCATGTACAAAAGTTTTGTCTGGAGAAAAAAGAAGAATACGACCATTTACATAAACAAAACAAAAATTGTCAGACCAACTCTGAAGTGTTTGCTTGAGCTAGCCAAAATAGAAAGTCTGCAAATATATTTACAAAGCTAGATAGTTCACAAAGATTTTCAAATATTGAAAGTGTAGTTTTAAGTAGTTAAAGTCGCTTTTAAATGATTAAAGATTAGAAAGGTTTTGAAAGTTCATAAACGTCATAGAAAATAACAGCTAGGATAGACTAGATAGAGGCTAGATAGTATAGCATAGAACACTCGATAGATAGATAGATTAGATAAGATAGATAGATGAGTCGTATAGAGTGGGAAATCCCGTTAGCAAAATCAGATTAACAACAGTTAAAACAAGTGAGAAAAAAAAACTACTAACCAACCCAGCTAAAAAACCAGTCGCTTAGAAAAAAGGTTAAAACCAGGCTAAACCCAGCAGGATTTAGCATTGAGACCAAGCCTACTTGACCAGCTAGAGTAGCATGACTAGCTAGAAGAAGACGACCATGATTAGCATGTGTTAGACAAATTGTCAGCTGTTTCTAACATGTTGTCAGCATTGGTTCTAGCATTATTGCATGTACTGTAGCATGTTTTTAGCATGCTTAGCATACGTTCCTGGCATGTTGTGAAACATGCGTAGATGTTGTTTGGCATGATTAACGTTGTTATAGGGATGTGCCCCTGGAATAGTGAATCTCGGTAATGGACGGGCCTGAGAAATAGGCACCGAACACGGGAAAAAAAATGTAGTAAATGCTGTTCCTCACGCGAGCTAGAAAGGGATATGTCTAGCCACTTATAGCACCTGACATTCACATTACTACATCATAATTTCATTTACCACATAAACAAGACATAAGGAAAGATGAAATGATAAGAGACGTTGGAGGATTGATGTGCCGATTCCTGAGAGCACCACTGGACAAACATCTAATCTTGTAAAATTTGTGGTAAGTGCTGCCGCTCGTTGGATACACGAAAGTATGTGTGATTCGTTGAATCCTCGAAAGTAGAAAGTCAAAACAAGCGCATTCAAAAAATGATTTCAATGTCCACCATATATTAATATGCAGACTCACTGATGCCCTACTAATTTTAATTACTTAGTTGTGACCACTGACCACCACAATATAACTATGTCAGCAAGACGAAGAACGCAAGTTTAACTGAAGGAGCATCATTTTCCTATCACACCTCGTACGTATTTATTCACGTGTGTGTAGGGGGTCGTTCACAGCAGACAATAATAACACATAAATTTACCAAATTTCCAAACAACTGTTTATTCCGATTCGGGCAACACATCCCACTATTGTTAGAACAGACTGTTCGACATGTTCTATAGCCAATTACCGATGAGCATTGAAAAAGAAAGGGTTAACAACCAGCACATAACCACCAGTTGATCAAAGTTAAAATACAGCTAAATAAACAAACAAACAACAACTAAGAGCAAAACAAACAAAAGAAAAACAACAGCTAAAACCCGCTCTAGGCTGGATGTGTCTAGTCTCTCAGCTGGTTTAAGATGCAACAGATGATTTTAAGCTTGTTGGGTCTTTTAGCAGGTTCAGCTTAACCAAGCTACAGAACCAGCCACAAAAGTGGCCGGCACACCACTTATGAAGAGGGTCTGGGTTCCCACTAAACTGAAACTTTAGTCTTGTGTTTTCCTCACCCTGAACGCACCCTCTGGTATATGACTTCTTAACGGTAGCGAGCGTGGCGGCTGTTGTCAACTACAAGTTTGACACGCAGCTGGCTTCCAGGGGGGAGGAGAAAGGCGTGTCCTGTCGTGAGATGCCAATGCCTTTTTGTACAAGAACAACTTGCAAGTAGTTCCTCAAATAAACTAAATTGACAGACACTTTAACCACTTATCTCGTCACGTTCCGGTACGTTATCGTAGGCTAGAATAGCCGTTTGTGCGGCTGTGTGTGTAGCTACGGTGGCATGGTGGACTTATTAGGGAGAGGATCGCGGAGAGAGAACGCGCAACAACACATGAAAACGGCCGGAGAACACAAATCTTAGTAAGGTACATACCTTGAGAGGGGGGGGGTAGGGTGGTTTGGCAGGGGTAATTGGAAAGAAAACATGCGGTAGGTTCGGATTCGATAGTAACTATACGAATTCTAGAGAACTGGTCTGTCATTTGCGAAAATAAAGGAAAATTTGCTTTCCCTTTGATCATATAAGCAAAAACTCCGAGAAGGGCGAGCTCCTGAAGACTCGTCATGAAGGATCAGCGCAATGTGCAAATACGTACGGCCGACCGATAGCGCGGAAGAAAGTCGAGGTCTGCATGGGCCACTCACTTAATGGACAGGGCTACCGGATATGTACAGGAGAGAGTGTTTATTAGCGTTTTCATTACAAAAAAAACAACAACACTGGATTGCGCAGGTTCCACAGCTAAACTATCCTATTGAGCGTTGGTTCCCCTCCCGTTGGCCTTCGCCGTTGTTGCACCGGCATGTGTTTTATGATGAGTGTCTGCTGCGCTATTTGACTGACCTTCCCGGGTGCACCTGTTCAAGCTGCTTACAACCTAATGACTGTGCCGTGCGGTAGGGCTTGGGAATTTAGCCATGGGAGGCTAAATGTTGTAAGAGTTACTACAGACTCCGCATGGGATTTTTGTTCTGACAGGCCGACGCGAAGCAGCACCGTGCCCTACCCTAGGGTGCTTCGGGCGTAGAGTACAACACACAACGGCTACATTCACTTTGTGGCTGTGAATTAACCCTTTTAATACAGCCGCAGGGGACATTCTTAGCTGTTCGGTTTTTAGTCTGTTTTGGGACATGAGTAGGGCGTTGTTCAGTGGTACGTATATAGGCTATCTAGCGCACCGCTTAAAATACCCCATCCGTGTCCCCCCCCCTTGTCGTGCATTCACCAACGTTTTCAATGCCAGCGCTCCTCTATCCCGGCGGTTTGGTGCTCATCCATTGGATCGTGTGGGTTCCGTGCGCCACCTGTCATACCCGTCGGCGCGCTCCGGAGAGCGGACCATAGCTTTTAGTAGCGACGACGAGTCCACACCCCACCACCTATTGGCAGCCACCCCGCGTTCTCCAGGGCTTCTCGCCGTGCCACCTCCCTGGCGGAGTCCCAGACAGCCCGAGTTTGGTCCGTGGTAAGAATACGCCTCATTCGCCATCACACCTAAACACTAAAGCCCCTTGCCGCTTCCGCCGTAGTTTGCCGCTTAATTACCCTACGGCAGAAACATCACTTACCGAAGGAGGAAGTGGAGGCAAGGCAGCAACCCGTCCGTTAAGTTTTGCCTTTGTCCACGCCACGCACTCACTATCCGCGTTACTAAGCCTTCACCGAGTCACGTTGCGGCTTTCCTGTCCAAGCCAAACCCTATTTCTTCACACCACAACAGCTTGTCTGGGGGGGGGACACGTGACCATCAACATCCTCGTCTAAGAACTAACACAAAGTGTCAACTGTCTTTGCATTGATCGTGACTGCGATATAAGTCTACAGCACGGCGAGTGGCCTTACAACACGTTTGGGGATACTCTCGTCTCGCGCGACCCGGCACTCCTCGTGCAAATAGGAATAATTGTGGCGCTCACCCAGCTCACGCAAAAACTCCATTCAGAGAGGCTCGTCCAAAAGCCTGGTTCTTTTTATTTAGTAGTGTATGTGTGTTGATTAATGTCTGTGTACATGGACAAGTGTTTATACATTACGCACGATCGGATCCCAAGACCAACAGAAATCAACCAACACATACATAACAATAATCTTGCCTAGAACTGATTTAACATAACCCCATTTCAAAAGTTGGCGAACCCTTGCTTGTTCTAATTCTGTGACGGGGTGTGGCGTGGCTTACCTGGCGGATTGATGCCCAGCTGCCGACCCCCGATACACGTTTTGTTAGCAACTATGTTTTTTTGTTTTTGGTGATTGTGTGCGCCTGCAGATGGTGTCCTGAGAAGTCTCCTTGATTGAATCTCATGAGACCGTTAATTACCCACGCCATTGGACTGTTATTCACCAGAAAATACAAATCTCCTTACAGGCCTTGAGAGCGGTCTTTCATGTACACAGTTCGAGAGCCTTCTTTGCCGTAGTTTGAACCCTTTTACATCTCTATTTAAAAATTTATGCGGAGGTCTAAACAACATGTAAAACTCTGCCATAGTTTTGCCGCCCAACACTCAAATGGACAGGCAAGGTAAATGTAACCTAGCCAGATAAACGTATTCCATTAAAAGAAACAAAACAGAAGTGGTCCCCAAACTGGGGGGCACGAGGCCGTTAAGGCGAGGCTAGAAGTTTAATGACCCATATGAAATCACATTTTATTTTTTGCTCTGAATTTAGTGTTAGAAAAACAATGTCCAAATTCCACGTTCCGCTTTTATTATGGAGGTTTATTGATGAATTTTTCTAAACCTCTGTTTTAATAGTTACATAAATGCTGTGTATTGTAAGTAAAAAGCAGGTCTAATTATATGTAAAAGAAAGTGTAACATACATTTTCACAAGTCAATTTATTTGAACAAGTCTTAACAAGACAACAAATACATGTTTAGGGCCGTATGAAATGTTTATTTTGTTACACCATTAAAAACACCCACGCAAAAAAAAACAAAAAAATACTAACACTGTTTATAACACGTTTTGCATGCATAAAACCACTTAATTGTCTGCACGCGACGAGAGCGACACGTTTTTAGGAGCGAATTGATGAATTTTTGCCCTCAGGAATTCCTGATCGGTTGCGTTCTTTACATTTTTTTTCTGGTTCATTCAATAATGAAGGCACTATAAACATTAAGTGTGATTCATGTAGTCCTTTTATTGTAGTGTAGAAAAATTGTAAAGTCAAATACATGGTATTTTGTGGCAATACAAAGGGTGGATATACTGATTTACAATATGACTAAAACCGGGGACGCACTGTTTGTGTGATGTAAGCGGAACAACCGATAATGGCTTGTTTCATTTTATTATAGTAAATCGCAGATATAGGCTAATGTTTACATTTCTAGCTGTGGAGAAGATAGCGTATGCACAGTTGTCGTCCATCACCTGATGAGACACTCACAATTGGTATTTTTATTTTGAAAGTGTGTCAGTGGAATAGTTTTACCAGTAGTGTGTAATTGACGCTCCGATGCTAGATTCTCTTACAAATTCACATATCCCGGCATAATGGACATTCTAGGGATGTTTGATTGCCTGTGGTTAGTGTCCGTCATTTCGTGTACCGGCAGCATGCCTGAAATGATCCAACCGCACGTGCGAGCGTAAACTGCTGCGTTTCCTATTGTGTGTGGTCGTGGTAAATGAAAACAGCGCGGGGGTGCTGTGCGCACTGGTCATAGACCGAAGACAGGTTCTGACTATAGTAGGATTTTATTTTTGTAGAATCAAGGACTTTTGGTGGCTTTGATATTTTACAGGCTACTAGGTCATATCGAGATTGTTTCTGGGTGTATCTGATTTTATTAACAATCACTTTGATTAAGTAAAGAAAATTCCGTGCCATTAGACTGCGTTAACGTTGGCATTCATGGTTTATGTACTGCAAAGACTTCACAGCGTAATTTTTCCCTGCCTAAATATAATGCCGCCGCAGTTTTGCCAGACTAGTGCACATTAATATGATTAACTACGTACATAATGAACTGGTGAAAGGGCCTAGTGTTAATCAAATAGGTTGTCTAAAGACATCTACAAGCTGGGGAGCGGGGTAGCTCGTGCGACGTTCGTCGCGGAGGACGCGAGTCACAGATCGCCCGCGAGGGGGACACATCGGACACTTCTCGAACGAGATCTCGTGCCAAAAGACAGCAAGTGAGATAGTTCAGTCACCACCAATCTACATTATGAATATCCCGTTAGCAAAAGAGAGTAAAATGTAAAGGCCTCACCAGTACCTCGTGGTAAAGCCAATTCCAGAACAGTGACGTACAACACTAGAGCTTTTTCCAGAACTTTGTCTCGTTCCAGATCAATGCAATAGTTGGGAATGCCAAGTCCTTGTGAATGCCAAATGACCAGCAGAGTGTCATCCGATACAATGTTATGGGACGAAGGCGCTCCTCTACAATGACTGTGAACCTCTCCGTTCATTGTTCTGACTATGAAAGAAGCAACAACTATATACCATTTGACTTCCTAAAACCTCAACCAGACTTGCGTACATATATTAACTTGAGTTATGTCTTCGATAAGCTACTAATTTCTGTCCCTCATTTATTGGCTGTAGGTCCATTCTGAGGAATTTTAAATTGTAAATTCCAATTCTTACCTATGTTGCCTTTATTAAGCCTTTCTTTTTTATTGCTTCATGTTTATTTTAGTGCTCTTTAATTGTTTTTATTTTATAGTTTTTTTCTGTAATGCGCATGTAAAATGTCTATTAGCAGTTAGACTATTGCATGTGCAATTTACTATACAATAATGTATGTAACACTTTACAAAATGTACAATTTCTCTATTTTTTCAATTATGTCCGAGCATGCTATACCAGCACTAGAACTCTAACCGACTAAGCTAATCTTCACAGTCAAAGGACTTTCTAAACAACACTAATGGTCTCACCACAAGGTATCCAGAGGGCCTGTCGCCTGCGTGAATGTTGTCGCGTGTATGTCCTACCGGCGCCGTTAACTTCGTGGTGGTACCACGGAGATAGTTTAAAACAACAAAACAGTATGACATTACGCGTGGGGCAGGAAAGAACTATAGGCCAAGAATGAATGACGTTTAGTTTCTAATATCTTCCTTTGGGGGGTTTTTTTCTTTGTCCCGTTACGGTGTACGCGCAAACAGCCGTACATAAGAATTGTACAACAGAAATTAGATCCCAACTAGCAGAGTGCGAGTTTCATACGTGAGAGTTACCTGGATGCCTGGAAAGTGTTCACACCGTCCATTCTTGAGGGCGGACCCACATTTTATGAATGAACAGAACAGCGGATATACATAATGCATTGCTA
Source organism: Cyprinus carpio (assembly GCF_018340385.1). Lineage (NCBI taxonomy): Eukaryota > Metazoa > Chordata > Actinopteri > Cypriniformes > Cyprinidae > Cyprinus > Cyprinus carpio. The sequence continues at coordinate 1,491,405 of NW_024872919.1, forward strand.
ATAACACAGAAATTTCATACGTAACTGGCGCAATGGGATTGTGTTTATCCCGATTGGTTTAATTTTAAAGTTAGAGTGTGATCGTCAAGACTACTGTTGCGTTTCTACCATCGCGAAATTATAAAAACTCACTCACCACCCTTTTGGCTCATGGAAATAACCTCAGACAAAAAAAAAAAGGTTCAAAAATTGTCACTGTGGCTGTTACACCTCCACGCTAAAAAGGAACTTTATTTTACCCTAAAAGGTACAATTTAGTACTTTCAAAAGTATTGCCAAATACCACCTTTTTATAGATGGTACTGTGCACAGTTGGTTATTGCTCCATTATATTTCCTGTTGGGCCTTGACTTGGTACAAAAAAAAAACAAAAAAAGGTGGAATGATCATTATGTGTTATATCTGATTCTACAAAGTGGCTGCTGATATTGCTTGAATCTGGTGACTTGGCTGACAACCTTTTCAGGTGCCTAACGTTAATTTCTTGAAAAATGGCAACAGTTTAATAGTGCTGTGCCCACCATATGTCCATATCACTTCACCACACTTGATTTCAATATGTGACGACAAAAGCCAGTATGAGCAACTACAGTAAAGTAAAATAACACCAAATCCATTACCTACAAAAAAAGCACGGAACCGAAGCGCAAGTAAAGATAAGCACACTAACGAGAGCACTCGTTCAGTGACTACTGATACGTCAGCTGTCTTTCGGAGAGAATAACTCTGTATTGTGTAAAAGCATCTATATACAGATGGAAGGTGGACTGTGACCCTATATTGCATGTCTGTTATATTCACAATGGACAACGATCGAAGACGATAACCCAATGGCATACTCTCTACACAATGCTTCAAAGAAACACATGGTGCTACATATAAGAAGATTGATTTTCCTCAGTTCCTACTATATTCTTCAGGGGCCTAAGCGAAGATTTGCCAAAAACTACTGGAATGCATAGTTGATATAAAGAAAGGGGATTAGGTATGCAATGTCCTACCATTGCTTAATTATTAGAAAAAAGAAAAAACAACCAACACAACCACACACAAAAAAAAAACAGAGGTTTTTATTATATGGGACCAGATACAACCTCTGCATGTAATAACCATTAGAACGCGTTACGTCGTATAAACACTTGATGGCTCGCCTCCTTCAGTTCGTCAATCATCAGTGTAGACACCCTAGGTGTGTTAATTTGATAGCAAATCGTTCCTTGAAAGGACAGCATTTCTCGTCACGACGTAAGCACGATTTTGCCGAGCGTTGAAACAATATCAACAACATTACAACCTATGCTCTCCAATTTGTCAAAGCAGAAATGTTAAGGATCATGAGTTCATGAGTTAGATTATTGTAATGGCTTTATTGGGTGGTTGCTCTGTGTGCATAATAAACAAACTCCAGATGGTACAAATATGCAGTCAGCTAGGAGATTCTTACTACGAACCAGCTAATGTGTACCGACTGTATTAACGCAAGGACCATATTATAGTACCATGATACCCGCACCCCATCGCATGGAGGAGACAGGAACACATAAGTGTCTAGACATAGGTACGCGTGCTACAGGCCAATGTTAGATGAGCCCGAGAAACAAGAGAATCATACCTCTGCAGAATACCGACCATCACCTTGAGAGATGCTCCAGGAACAAGGCCCGTAGGACCCTAATGAGAAGAAGAACCAAGACCTCTGCACCTGTGTTGCTGCGAGAACAGAGCGGTTTTGACATAAACGAAGCCCTGCTGGTTTTTGAGACCAGTCTGGCCAGAGGATACTTGCTTCCTGAATGAGCCTGTTGTCTCCTTAGTTTATTCTCCATTGTTTGTCACCGATGGAGTTGTTGTTTTGCTTGTCAGTGTCCCCTTATTAAGAGTATTTGATTGGATGTATGGCATGTCGGAACATCATGAACTGACTTTGCTGGAAGATGACTCTGTTATTGGTCTTGCATATTGACAATCGATTTTCCTTCTTGCACTGTCGAAGCTACTATTGATACAACCAGTATTGTATAAAGCACTATAACAGAATAGTGACTTGCTGACATAATATTGTTTATATAGAAGCTTGTCATTAGAATTAAAAAAATTATATTAACTTGTTTAATTAAGAGGAGTCAATGGTTTAATAATTTAATTCCTAATTTGTCACCACACCTGTGAACATGTTCTTAATCTAAAAAGCTTATAAAAGAGTACAAATATTGTTTCCTAAAAAGCTTGGATTAAATAAGTCAAAAAAAAAATAATTCCACAACCATAGGTTTAGGGCCTACTCCTGCAGCATTATTATAAACTGCAAAGTCTTGTCTTGAAACACAACTGCTTCTGTGGGAAAACAAAAAGTGAAAAATGAAATGCAAAGTTTTTGAGAATTAAAATTGCTTGACATCCTGTGTGTCAGAGAGGACTTATAGTGTTATGATTAATATAAAACACGGGTAAAGACTCAAAAATGTAAGTACATTACGTGGGATAAAAAAAAACAAAAACCTATTTCATACTCCTCATGAAAATGTAAAAAAATTAAAATTAAGTAAAATTTAAGAAGAAGGGAGACAAACAACATAACAGCGTCTTCAGATTCATACAGTGTCATTTTGTTAAAAGAATCAACGCTAGTAGTTGATAACCGCCAGCATATGACTAATTGATTGATGAGTTTGACTTTTGACATAGTAATGAGTATGTCCAGATGCGCACTTTGACATTATATTAATTTCCTTATGCGGAACCCCGGCGTGCGTGAACCCATCCGTCATCCTTTGAGCTCCGCGAGGTGAAATGTGTTGTTTTGTTCAAGACCAAGTGATGAATGAGATCCCTGAAGAATGTGTTTGTAGATCTTATACACATTCTCATATCCGGACCCTCTCTGCGGGACGCGTGTGTGTGTGTGTGTGGTGTGTGTAACCGAGGTTCAGGTTTGCGTTCTGTAATGCCCGCGTGCGCATACTCTCCCGCTCTCTCTCTCTCTGTATGGGGGGCTGTGAGAAAGATATTGGCTTTAAGGTCAATAATTAATAAACAATTTTAACAGATCGTGTGTGTGTGTCTGTGTGGTGTGTGTGTGTTGTGTGGTGTATGTCCGTGTGTGTGTTTTTGCATTTAATATGACTACGGTATCAAACGACCTCTCCAACTATTAATAAACTGAGAATAAATCAATACCACAATATACATTCCCCTTTCCTTATTTTCGCGAGAGAACGTTTTCCTCGCGCAGCATCACGCTTCTTTAAATTAGAGTTTTACAAAATCTTTTGTGCTTAACTCCGTGGTTCTCTTCGTCTCTCTCTCTCTCTCTCTCTCTCCTCTTCTCTCCGCCTGCGTGATAGAGCCATCTTCTCGGTCCGCTGCGAGAGAGATGCGGATACGTTGGACAAAAACGTTTTAAATTCACTACATCTACTCAAAGAGCGATATTACTTTAATGTTTAAATAAAGGAACATACTCCCTTTACAAGCTGTTGTCCGGTGTCTCTGACATTTTATCCTACCCGTTCAGAATTTCCTACCCAGTTGTTTACTGCGGCATGCGCACATCAATAGCGCGTTCCTTTTTTATCATGCTAAACAATGATTTTAATGTATCTGCTTTACTGTAGGGTAGGTTTAGGGGTTGGGGTAGGTGTAGACTTTTAATAAAAACACAAATCTAATAGGTAGATTGGTTTATATTTTTAACTAAGTTTCTTATTTTAATCATGGTATTCTTGCATGATCTAGATTCTAGAATGTGGAGGTCAACAGATATTTTCAATTCCGTTTTCTCTTCTTCATCGTATCTAATTCCGTTTCAAACGTGGATTTAAAAACGTTTTTAATTGTTTTTAGCTATAAATTACATCTATTTTTAAATATTAATCAGCCTTTTATTCTCGGAATTTGGCGTTGGGTCCGGTTATTTGACAGTGTTATTTTTGTAGCTACGGTGCACGACACGGCTCGTTCTATACAGTAGGCCTACATCTAATTTTCAGAAAAGTGGGTCCAGAGAACATTGTTGGAAATGTTTTACCGACAGGTCTCATGCGGATATATTTACCACCGTAATCTTACACTCTGTTTTAAGAAGCTTGTTTAAATAACATCAAGGTAGCTTAGAGCATGTTTCGTGATTTACCCGTGACGACAACGGTTGTAAAATACACAGTCCTGGTTATTTTCACAGACTTCAGCGCTGTTTTGTAAACAGAATGCTATGTTTACCCATGTGAAAGTAAATCCCCCACATTGAAACTTTTACGATGTTTTCATACAAACCTTTTAACAAATAAAAAAATGTTTACACACCGTGATCTCACAAGATGACGAAAAGCAGTGATGATATTAAAAAATGACTGAATAAGCACACAATTACATTAAATTTTGTTTTTAACCAAATAAATTACTTTTTGTAGTTTTTCAAACCTAAAACCATGATGCTCTGATGCAGGGGGTTAGAAGTAGTCAAAGAGCCTCTGATGAATGGCAAGGTGCTTACAGAGACTTTTCTTTATTGAAATTAGACCTAGACTGAAAAATCAGGTTGTTCATAAGTGTGTTTCCAGCCAAAATAACTTTTAGAAAGGCGATTACGAATGTCTGACAGAATCTATTACCCAAGATTACACTTTCTTTCTCACTAAAAATTGTACTCATTAACCATGATGTTTAAATGCACCATATTTATTTTCACGACTATAATGTTTTTTATTTTATTAAAATAAAAACAAGATGGTCTATACAGTATTATATTACTAAGCATTGATCAAATAATTGCTAAGAATAATCAGATAATCAATAAGTCAAACTTATCACCCCCCACCTGATTTGTCTGATGGCTTGTGATGATATAAATATCTTCTGATACAGAGCGTCTTTAAGATGTTAACTATAATATGTGTAAAGTTCAATATTACTGTTTCAAATTGTTTAAAATGTAATCTTTTTTTTTTGCTTTAATGTACACACTCACAAATCCTTAGACAAATGAAAATAGAATGTATGAAATATTTTTCTCTAGATATTTGTAACTTACCAGACTAAAAGCTTTAGATTTATTAAAAACAATTGAGTTATACATTTCTCTTGAATACATATATACGGCAGCCAGTGAGTACATGAAACAGTATAAATACATAAACTCATAAATTCATTGTGATGTCTATCATATTAACAAATATATATATAACTTAATTTATTATTACATATCTGACTTTCTCTTCAAAACACAACAAACTTTCTTATGACCTTTTGTTTTATTTTTTTTATTATTATTTGTTGAACAAACCGGTTTGTTGGGGGAAAAATACATACTGTAGTGTTGTTGTTTCTAAGGTAGGATAGTTAAATCACATCTTTAACCTAAAACATTTTTTCATTCAAACTCTCTAACCGCACACACTTACACACACACACACACACACAACACACAAACACACCACACACACCACACACACACACCACACACACACACACAAGCTTTCACAGACTCCTACAAACTGCAAACAAAACATTTTTTACGTTTGGTTTTATCATTTAGCTGTAGCTTAGAACCTAATGGAATTATTTTAATCGTTATTACAAGTATAGATACTGAAGGAGCTCATTAACCTGGTTTAACTCTAAAAATGTGAATAATGTCGCTTAAGACTTTTGACAAATAAGGATATGCTCATAAAACAGCCTGGCCCCCAATTTGAAGCATTCTAACAACGAGTTCAACCATTGCAGAAAATGTTATTATAGCACCGCAGTAAGCATATAACTCTGTATGTGTGATTAATCAACTTATCTATGATGTTCAACATATTATTACAAGTCCCTGCTTACCTAGTTTACGATGAAACTAAAGAATATATGCCTGAGCTGACAATCGCCTTTAGAGAAAAATCAACAGCAGGACAGAGTATGAAGATTCAATACAAGAAAAGCTGAGTCGGATGTGACGGAAGAAGAAACTTGAAATTTACTATAGCATCTATAAAGACAGCCTCATGCTTTCATGTGGAACTAACCACAGCTATAGACAGACCTTATTCTCAAACCTTATCACTTACACAACACTGGTATACAAACAACATAGCAACATTTTGGAAGAAATAGTACAGCACCTTTAAATCGTCAACCTGCTATCTTGGCACACTGTCTCACATCGTCTTTTTTCAAAAAGTGTGATTTTAACTGTTTAGAAGTCAGACATCTTAGAAGTGGTGAATGCCTCACTTCTTTCTGGGGCTTTTTCCAACTCCCCTGAAAACTTCAGTTGTTAAACCCCTTCTGAAAAGAGCAATCTTGATAACACCATATTGAGCAAACTATAGACCAATATCAAATCTTCCTTTTACAGACAAGACTATTAAAAAAAGATAGTTTTTTAATCAGCTGAACAACTACTTAAACTCAGATGGATTCCGGGACACAATTTTCAATCTGGTTTTGGTACCGCCGTCTCAGCACAGAGACAGCACTCATTAAGATACTAAAATTATATTCGCTTAAATTTCTGATTCGTGGCAAATTATCAGTGCTGGTACTACTAGATCGATGTGCTGACACTGTCGATCAGAACATACTACTAGAGAGACTGGGGGGGAAAACTGGGTCAGGACTTTCTGGGAAGGTAATCAATTGGTTCAGATCATACTTAGAAGGGGGAGGTTATTATGCGGGTATAGGTCGAGCATAAGTCTAACTGGATGTCCATGACATGCTGAGGCCCACAAGGCTCAATTCTTGCACCCTCTTGTTTAGACTGTATATGCGCCCAGTAGGTCAAATAATGAGAAAGAACCAAATTGCCTATCACAGCTTTGCAGATGTTACCCAGGTTTTACCTAGGACTTGTCACCAAATGACTATAGCCCCATTGACTTCCCTCTGCCATTTGTTTTAATGAAATTAACAATTGGATGCGCCAAAACCTTTTTTCAGTTAAACAAGAAGAAAACTGAAGTCGTTGCATTTGGAAACAAAGATGAATTTCTAGGGGGCAAACAACTAAAAACAAGTCAAGAATCTTGGTGTGATTCTGGAGTCAGAATCATTTTTCTGTTTAGCCGTGCATTTACTGAATGAATGAGTAATTGTGCTACGTCCAAACTGGTAGCACTGTATTTTTGTCTATAAACATTTTTCTATTCTTAACTGTTTTAAATCGTTTTAAAAAGTTTTTTTTTTTTTTTTTACTTGTTTTATTACTTGTTTGTGACTGTTGTAGCTTATTTTTTTATGATTATTTTACTTCCTTTTATGTAAAGCGCTCTAAACTAAACCATTTTGTATGAAATGTGCTATATAAATAAACTTGGCCTTTGGTCCACAGTGTCTAACAGTCCCTGGTTCCCTCCTAACCACTAGATGGTCTGCTCCCAATGAGGGGGCTGTACATGCAATGAATGTCGGGTACCCACATTTGCTTTCTCCTCATTGCACTCAGCTGCCACTGGTTAGTATGACATTGCAAACAGTCAAAAAAACGTTAGCTGTGTCCATGTCCGCATATTGATGATTATTGTCTGTCTTAGTATGTTTCCAATGAGGTCCTTGTTTTATCCCTCGTCCGTCTCTATCGCATCTAGCCTTCATTTTGTTTTACGTTTTGTTTGTTTTGTTTGTTTGTTTGTTGTTTGTTTGTTTTGTAAAAAAACGTTTGGATAATGTTCTACGTTTTTGACCCCTGCCTATAAGTCTATAGAAAGAATAAAGCATCCTGATAAACTCATTGCATTTAGCTTACACAACTTTAAAGTATAATCTGCATGCGCGATATACCGAACGCTCTTAAAATTGATAGTACACACAATAATGTGTACCAGGAGCTGGATACACGTTAATGAGGGAATGTTTTTGCTTTCGTGTCTTACCAACGGTGTGTTACTAAAACAATGGGAGTTTTCAGAGAGGTTTAATATAAAAGATCAATAGTTTGTTTTAACCCTTCGACTCTGGCTTTTATGATTAAAATCACACAAGAACCATTGTTTGTTTACACGTGAAATTAATTGAAATAACACTATGTGTTCATTGCCCCGGTCTGTCCGAAAATGCTGCGAGACACAAGGCCAAGATCGATCTTACTATTTCTTCTCTGTACAATTTAAACACTTAAAGTTGAAGATGGGGAGAAACAACTATTTTCTTGCGCCAGTTCCCAAAACACGACTTGTTGGATTAAATCAGGTTGAACAGATTTTAAGAAGCGAAAGCGAGTGGTTCAGTCCGCTTTGTTCAGTCATAGTGTTTTAGGCGTCCGCCTTTAGTTTTGGTTCCATGAAACAGGTATGACCTGTAACTGAGAGTTGTCCATGTTCTGGCTTTTAAGAAATAATGAGGTCAGCAGCTTTTAAATCTCTAATTTTTTCACAATTTGTAAATGTTTTTTTAGCTTAAATATTAGTTTTTTTAGTCAGCTACGTCAATGCCTTATATTTCTGATAGAGCTACAGGTCGTTTCCGGTAGTTGGGCAGGCCACTTGACAGAGCGGTTACCTCAAGGCGGTGCTCAGCGTTATCGATTTAATGCGGTAAATATTTCATTGTATGGCACAAAGACAAATTCGCTGTAACAGCGTTTCATAATACTTGATATATAGGGAAACGTACAAATATTTAAAATGACAACAAGCACAATATAGCCTAAACAACTGACAAACCCAAATGCTTGTTCTAACTCTTTCACACACTAGTTTTTTATTCCTGGTAAGTAAAGCCGACAATTTGCCGAGATATGCTTGACTTTATCCTAGTGTATTAAGGCGCTAGGGCCGTGCGAGGGTTCCCGAGCACTTTGAAACAAGAAAATTTTATATGTCTCCATGATTGTTGTTAGTTTCGGTTCTATTTGAATGTGTTTTACCGCAGATTCGCCCTCTTGTAGTATTTTCCCATCTAATCGTAATCATAGGCCTTGCGCTGCTGTTTCCTAGTTTTTGATGTCATGTTAGAGATGTTAGAGGACAATATTTCTGGGGATTTGCTTGATTTAATAAAATATCACTTTAACCCTTAGTCTTCTTTCGAGACATTTACCTTATATTCTTATACTATCCTAGTTTATATCAGGTTAGGTAGTCGAGTCACCAACTGTCGAGTCCGAGTCGGAGTCTCGAGTCCCAGTGTTCGAGTCCCGAGTCCAAGTCCGAGTCACCAAAAAGAGTTCGAGTCGAGTCCAAGTCGAGTCACCATTACCAGAGTTTCGAGTCCGAGTCGAGTCTCGAGTCCCCAGTGTTCGAGTCCGAGTCGAGTCTCGAGCTCCCAGTTGCCTACATGTCTCCACTCTGTTGCGACCTTCAAAGAACTGATAAAATGTATTAAGAGGTTCCACATTAAACAAAAATGACACCACTGTCACCGTCGCAAAGGGAGTTTTTTTATTTATTGATTTGACATATACACTTTGCAACTTCACGACGCCATCAAAAGCATGTGTTTTACTTCCCTTGTTTGTGAACTTGTGGATTGAGAACTAGCGTAGAAAATTTACAAATTAGCATGTTTAATCATGCTGCCATTTTCATGTTGCAGTTTTAAAAGCATCAGACGCAGTGACTATCCGCAACAAACAAAAAAAATCATGTAATCTGATCTGACACAGTGGCTAGTAAGTTATCAACAAACAAAAAAATTGTGTAATCCGAACCAGACATTAGACTTCGTCGATGTCTGACTGTGCCAAATTGTATCAACACATCGCCCAACCCTAGCTTCTTCTGTTTAATTATCACGCATATGCAGTGGTGTCATTTTTGTTTAATGTAGAACCTCTTTAAATACATTTTATGCCCAATGTGTTGGGGGGTGTGTGGTGGGGTGGGGTGGGGTTGTTGATGGTTTTTGTGTGGGTGGGTGGGGGGTTTGGTGTGTTCTTTGGAAGGTCGCAGACCACACTCTACGTTTTTATGTGTAAGGCTATTCATAATTGGTTATCTGACTCATATCCAAAATGAAGGATCAATGCATAAAAATGCAACCATGAACATCATTAACTAAAATTAATGAAAGACAATAATCATCAATATGCGGTCACACAGATAACGTTTTTTGAATGTTTAATTCATATAACATGGCAGTGAGTTGTTAGAGAAAGCAAATGTATACCGACATCATTGCATGTCTTCATCTCATTGAGCGTGACCAGTATTTAGGATGACCAGGACTGTTAGGCAAGGCAAGGCAGTCACGTCCCGGGATACAAGAGACACAGTGAGAGATCCAAATGCGAGTACGTCTTTATTTAGGGGCAATCCAAAGAATAAACAGTCCAGGCAGGGGTCAAAACCAAACATATCCAAAACAAACAAGAACACCAGGCTAGACACGACTAGAGACGGACGAGACTAAACAAGGACTCCGTGACACATACTAAGACAGACCGGTATAAATACACAGGGACATGACAAACGCTAATGGGGAATTGACTGTGGTGCAATGATTACTAACCAGTGACAGCTGAGTGCAATGAGGAGACAGGGATCGTGGGTAATGTGGTTCATTAAGTGACAGACCCCACCGTGGGGAAGGAGGACATCTAGTGGTTACCCAGGGAACACAACCCAGACACTGTGACATAACCCCCCCTCTACGGAGTGGCTACCAGACACTCCAAGACTACAGGGACAGGAAGTGGAGAAACAAAAAACCCCAAAACAACAACAACAACAACAACAACAACAACACAACCAGAAGACCAGGAGGGAGGTGGACTGGTGGAGGTAGAACAGGGGGAGGGATAGAGGGCCAGGCCCATGTAGGGGAACAGGGACAGGAAGCGATGGCTCCACCGGTAGCCAAGGTGGATCAGTCAGTTTAGGGGGCCAGGGTGGACCCGAAAGTTCAGGTTGTGCAGACGGCCAGGGAAGAACCCGCCATTTGAGTGGCCAGGACGGAACCTGCCACTTCAGGGCCCCTGTGGAGACGTGAAGGTGCTCTGGACGGCCTGTGGAGACGTGAAGGTGCTCTGGACGGCCTGTGGAGACGTGAAGTGCCTCGGCTTCGGGAACCATCTCGGGCACCGCATCGGACAGCGCCTCGGGCACCGCCTCGGGAATGGCCTCGGACCCCGCCTCGGCCTTGGGCACCGCATCGGGACCGGCCACCACATCGGGAATGGTCTTGGGCCCCGCATCAGCATCGGGAACCACCTCGGCCTCGGGAACCGCATCGAACACTGCCTCGGGAATGGCCTCGGACCCCGCCTCGGTCACCGCCTCAGCCTTGGGCACGGCATCGGGACCGGCCTCGGCCTCAGGAACCATCTCGGAACACCGCCTTGGCCACCGCCTCGGGGAATGGCCTCGGACCCTGCATCGGGAACAGGCCTCCGGAACCCGCATCGGGCACCCGACCTCCGGAACCGCATCGGGCACCGCCTCGGCATCGGGAACCGCATCGGGCACCGCCTCGGCATCGGGCAGCGCCTCGGCATCGGGCAGCGCCTCGGCCTCCGGAACCGCATCGGGCACCGCCTCGGCATCGGGAACGGCCTCGGCCCCGCATTGGCATCTGGCACCTGCCTCAGCCTCCGGAACAGCATCGGCCTCCGAACCGCATCGGGCACCACCTCGGCATCGGGCACCGTCTCGGGAACCTCCGCCGGGCTTTGAGGAACGGTAGACGCCTGTCTCCTCCGCCCTCTATGATGGCGAGTCGGTGTCACCTTGTCTGGAGACTCAGGCGTTGAGTCGGCCATCTTGTCTGGTGACACAGGTGCAGATTCGGCCATCTTGTGCTGTGGCGCTGGGCTGGCGGCCATCTTGTGCTGTGGCGCTGGGCTGGCGGCCATCTTGTGCTGTGGCGCTGGCTCAGCAGCCGTGACTTGAACACTCCTGGGAATCTCTAAGATCTGGTTCAACATGGAAAAGTAATCCAACAATGTCTCAGCGGCCCTCTTGGGCAGTGGCGCTGGGCTGGCGGCCGTCTGGCCTCGTGGTGTGGGGCTGGTGACCACCTTGTGCAGTGGCCCTGGGATGGCGGCCATCTTGGCTCGTGGCGCTGGCCCTGCGGCCATCATGGGCAGTGGGCGCCACCATGGCGGACCTGCGCTTCCTTTCCCCTCTCCGTCTGCCATGGTGAGACAGTGGCTCTGATCCGTCACACACAAGCCCAGAGTCGAAGGGGGGCCATGGTTGAGAGCGATGTTGAACCTCCTCTCGACCACTCCCTCCTCGGCGACCTCCCCTGGTTCCCCGGAAGACCACCAGGTGAGTTCCCTCAAAACGGCTCCTCTCCCGCTCTGTGGCTGGGGAGGAAACGTGAGCAGACATACCGCTGGATCTCAAGTTGACGGACTCCTTCTGTCACGACACGCACACAAACAGGTAGATCCAATTGCAGTGTTTTATTTAGGGGCAATCCAAAGAATAAACAGTCCCAGGCAGGGGTCAAAACCAAACATATCCAAAAAAACAAACAAGAAAACACAAACAAACAAACAAACAAACAAACAAACAAACAAACAAACAAACAAACAAACCAGGCTAGACCCGACTAGAGACGGACGAGACTAAACAAGGACTCCGTGACACATACTAAGACAGACCGGTATAAATACACAGGGACATGACAAACGCTAATGGGGAATTGACTGTGTGCAATGATTACTAACCAGTGACAGCTGAGTGCAATGAGGAGACAGGGATCGTGGGTAATGTGGTTCATTAAGTGACAGACACCGTGGGGAAGGAGGACATCTAGTGGTTACCCAGGGAACACAACCCAGACACTGTGACAAAGGCAAGTTTATTTATATAGCACATTTCATACAAAATGGTAATTCAGAGCGCTTTACATAAAATGAAGTAAAATAATCATAAAAATAATAATAATCACAACAGTAAAACAAGTAATAAAAAAAAAAAAAAACTTTTTAAACGATTTAAAACAGTTAAGAATAGAAAATGTTTATAGACAAAATACAGTGCTACCAGTTTGGACGTAGCACATTACTCATTCATTCAGTAAATGCACGGCTAAACAGAAAAAATTATTCTGACTCCAGAATCACACCAAGATTCTTGACTTGTTTTTAGTTGTTTGCCCCCTAGAAATTCATCTTTGTTTCCAAATGCAACGACTTCAGTTTTCTTCTTGTTTAACTGAAAAAAGGTTTTGGCGCATCCAATTGTTAATTTCATTAACACAATGGCAGAGGGAGTCAATGGGGCTATAGTCATTTGGTGACAAGTCTAGGTAAACCTGGGTAACATCTGCAAAGCTGTGATAGGCAATTTGGTTCTTTCTCATTATTTGACCTAGTGGGAGCATATATAGTCTAAACAAGAGCGGTGCAAGAATTGAGCCTTTGTGGGACTCGGCATGTCATGGACATCCAGTTAGACTTATGCTCACCTATACCCGCATAATAACCTCTCCCTTCTAAGTATGACCTGAACCAATTGATTACCTTCCCAGAAAGCCTGACCCAGTTTTCCAGTCTCTCTAGTAGTATGTTCTGATCGACATTGTCAGCACATCGATCTAGTAGTACCAGCACTGATAATTTGCCAGAATCAGAATTTAAGCGAATATAATTTATTATCTTAATGAGTGCTGTCTCTGTGCTGAGACGCGGTCCGAAACCAGATTGAAAATTTGTCCCGGAATCCATTTGAGTTTAAGTAGTTGTTCAGCTGATTAAAAACTACCTTTTTTTAATAGTCTTGTCTGTAAAAGGAAGATTTGATATTGGTCTATAGTTGCTCAATATGGTGTTATCAAGATTGCTCTTTTTCAGAAGGGGTTTAACAACTGCAGTTTCAGGGGAGTTGGAAAAGCCCCAGAAAGAAGTGAGGCATTCACCACTTCTAAGATGTCTGCTTCTAAACAGTTAAACACACTTTTGAAAAAAGATGTGAGAAGTGTGCCAAGATAGCAGGTTGACGATTTAAGGTGCTGTACTTTTTCTTCCAAAATGTTGCTATTGTTGTTTGTATACAAGTGTTGTGTAAGTTATAAGGTTTGAGAATAAGGTCTGTCTATAGCTGTGGTTAGTTCCACATTGAAAGCATGAAGGCTGTCTTTATAGATGCTATAGTAAATTTCAAGTTTCTTCTTCCGTCACATCCGCTCAGCTTTTCTGTATTGACTCATTCATACTCTGTCCTGCTGTTGATTTTCTCTAAAGGCGATTGTCAGCTCATGCATATATTCTTTAGTTTCATCGTAAACTAGGTAAGCTGGGACTTGTAATTATATGTTGAACATCTAATAAGTTGATTAATCACACATACAGAGTTATATCTTACTGCGGTGCTATAATAAATTTTCTGCAATGGTTGAACTCGTTGTTAGAATGCTTCAAATTGGGGCCAGGCTTGTTTTATGAGCATATCCTTATTTGTCAAACTAGTCTTAAGCGACATTATTCACATTTTTAGAGTTAAACAGGTTAATGAGCTCCTTCAATATCTATACTTGTAATAATGCTTAAAATAATTCCATTAGGTTCTAAGCTACAGCTAAATGATAAAACAAACTTAAAAATGTTTTGTTTGCAGTTTGTAGGAGTCTGTGAAAGCTGTGTGTGTGTGTGTGTGTGTGTGTGTGTGTGTGTGTGTGTGTGTGTAAGTGTGTGCGTTAGAGAGTTTGAATGAAAAATGTTTTAGGTTAAAGATGTGATTTAACTATCCTACCTTAGAAACACAACACTACAGTATGTGTTTTCCCCCAACAAACCGGTTGTTCAACAAATAATAATAATAAAAAATAAAAAAAAGGTCATAAGAAAGTTTGTTGTGTTTTGAAGAGAAAGTCAGATATGTATATAAATTAAGTTATATATATATTTGTTAATATGATAGAATCACAATGAATTTATGAGTTTATGTATTTATACTGTTTCATGTACTCACTGGTTGCCGTATATGTATTCAAGAGAAATGTATAAACTCAATTGTTTTAATAAATCTAAAGCTTTTAGTCTGTAATTACAAATATCTTAGAGAAAAATATTTCATACATTCTATTTTCATTTGTCTAAGGATTTGAGTGTGGACATTAAAGCAAAAAAGATTACATTTTAAACAATTTGAACAGTAATATTGAACTTTACACATATATTATAGTTAACATCTTAACACGTCTGTATCAGTAAGATATTTATATCATCACAAGCCATCAGACAAATCAGGTGGGGGTGATAAGTTTGACTTATTGATTATCTGATTATTTCTTAGCAATTATTTGATCAATGCTTAGTAATATAATACTGTATAGACCCTCTTGTTTTTATTTTAATAAAATAAAACATTATAGTGTGAAAATAAATATGGTGCATTTAAACATCATGGTTAATGATACCATTTTTAGTGAGAAAGAAAGTGTAATCTGTTGTAAAGTTTCTGTGAGACATTCGTAGCGCCTTTCTAAAAGTTATTTTGCTGGAAACAAACTTATGACAACTGATTTTCAGTCTAGGTCTAATTCATAAAGAAAAGTCTCTGTAAGCGCCTTGCATTCATCAGAGGCTCATTTGACTACTTCTAACCTCCTGCATTAGAGCATCATGGTTTTAGGTTTGAAAAATCTACAAAATGTAATTTATTTGTTAAAACAAAATTTATGTCATTGTGTGCTTATTCTTATTTTTTAATAATCATACTGCTTTTCGTCATCTTGTAGAGATACACGGTGTGATGGTAAACATTTTTATTTGTAAAAGGTTTGTATGAGACATCGTAAACGTTTCAGTGTGATTACTTCCACATGGGTAAACATAGCATTCTGTTTACAAACAGAGCCTGAAGTCTGTGAAAATAACCAGGACTGTGTATTTTACAACCACGTCGTTACGGTTAAATCCGAAACATGCTCTAAGCTACCTTGATGTTATTTAAACAAGCTTCTTAAAACAGAGTGTAAGATTACGGTGGTAAATATATCCGCATGAGACCTGTCGGTAAACATTCCAACAATGTTCTCTGGACCACTTTTCTGAAAATTAGATGTAGCCTACTGTATAGAACGAGCCGTGTCTGCACCGTAGCTACAAACACTGTCAAATAACCGGACCCAACGCCAAATTCCGAGAATAAAAGCTGATTAATATTTAAAATAGATGTAATTTTAGCTAAACAATTAAAAACGTTTTAAACCACGTTTGAAACGGAATTAGATACGATGAAGAAAACTATCTGTTGCTCCACATTCTAGAATCTAGATCATGTAAGAATACCATGATTAAAATAAGAAACTTAGTTAAAATATAAACCAATCTACTTATTAGATTGTGTTTTTATTAAAGTCTACACCTACCCCAACCCTAAACCTACCCTTACAGTAATGCAGATACATTAAAAATCATTGTTTAGCATGATAAAAAGGATGCGATATTGATGTGCGCATGCGCAGTAAACCCTGGTAGGAAAATCTGATGGGTAGGATAAAATATCAGGACACCGGACAACAGCTGTAAGGGAGTATGTTATTTAAACATTAAAGTAATATCGCTCTTTGAGTTAGATGTAGTGCATTTAAAACGTTTTTGCCAACTTATCCGCATTCTCTCTCGCAGCGGACCGAGATGAGCTCTCTCACGCAGGCGGAGAGGGGGGGGGGGGGGGGGGGGGGGGGGGGGGGGAGAGAGAGAACGCACGGAGTTAAGCACAACAGATTTTTGTAAACCTCTCATTTAAAGAAGCGTGATGCCTGCGCGAGGAAAACTTTCTCTCGCGAAAATAATGAAAGGGGAATTTATATTTTTTTATTGATTTATTCTCAGTTTATTAATAGGTTGAGATTCTTTTTATACCGTAGTCATATTAAATGCAAACACACACACGTACACACACACACAGACACACACACAGACTCACAGACAAACACACACACACGATCTAACGATCTGTTAAAATTATTTATTCTGTTTATTCTTCATCAACACGTCCTAGTTTTGTATGGGGAGTAAATATTTTTTATTGAATTATTCTCAGTTTATTAATAGGTTGAGATTCTTTTTATACCGTAGTCATATTAAATACACACACACACACACACTGTTAAATTTGTTTATTAATTATTGACATTAAAGCCAATATCTTTCTCACAGCTCCCATACAGAGAGAGAGAGAGAGAGCGGGAGAGACCAGCCCTATCTCACGGCAATTCGTACATATTTTACGAGGTGGCTAATTCGTACGAATTCGTACGACCACACTCGTACAAATTCATACGATTTTTGCCAAATCGTACGTATTTTACGAGTTGCACATTCGTATGAATTTGTACGAATTACCTACACCAAACCCCGCCCCTAAACCTACCCGTCACTGGGGTCTAGACAAATCATATGAAATCGTACGAGTGAGGTCGTACAAATTCGTACGAATTAGCCACCTCGTAAAATACGTACGAATTGGTCGTGAGATAGCGTTGGAGAGACAGAGAGCGAGAGAGAGCGCGCACGCTGGGCATTACAGAACGCAACCTGATACCTCGGTCACGTACCACACACACACACACACAGACGTGTCCGCAGATGAGTCCAGATATGAGAATGTGTGTATAAGATCTACAAACACATTCTTCAGGGATCTCATTCATCACTTGGTCACTGAACAAACAACACATTTCACCTCGCGGAGCTCAAAGGATGACGGATGGATATCACGCACGCCGGGGTTCCGCATATGGACATTATTAATAGGGCAAAGTGCACATCTGGACATAATTAATATGTCAAAGGTCAAACTTATCAATCATTATGACGTTTGCTGGCAGTTATGAACTACTAATGATACAGCCAGAAGGGTTTTCAATCTACAAATCACCATCATTCACCATAGATTTACTGTTGTAACACTAAGTGCACCATGATATTGTGGCGGAAATGATTTTTATATAGAATTTTATTACATTATTAATGTAAACATACTAAATATATTAGTAAGTAGTAATGAAATATAATTACAGTATTTTTGTGATTAAGATTAACATTTGTGCATATATATTAAATGATAAGATACAAATAAGAAAGAAAGCAATAAGGCATAAAAAAATAAATAAAACATAATTAACAATTGCTGAAAGTTTGGGCCAGAAGATAAGACTTTAACTTTGATTTAAACTCATGGACAGAGGACAGGGATCTCAGATAAAAAGGAAGACTGTTCCAGAGCCTAGGTCCAACAACTGCAAATGCACAATCCCCTCTTGACTTCAGTCGTGTTAGAGGCTGAGCTAGAGAGTAAATGTTTACGGACCGCAGGTATCTGACTGATGTGTTCAGATTTAAAAGTTCAGACAGGTACATGGGTGCAAGACCATTAAGAGATTTAAAAACAAACATCAATATTTTAAAATCAACTCTATGATGAACCGGCAACCAATTTAGAGACACTAAAATAGGAGTAATATGTTGACATTTGCGGACTCCTGTTAAAAATCTGGCTGCAGCGTTTGCACCATTTGTGGCATTTTAATAGAGGACTGGGAAATTCCAGCATATAAAGAATTACAATAATCCAATTGAGATAAAACAAAAGCATGTGTGACTCTTTCAAGTTCTTTGGGGGACAGAAATGGCTTTACTCTAGACAGAAGTTTCAGATGAAAAAAGCCTGACTTAACTACTGTGTTTATGTGATGAACAAACTTAAAGGAAGATTCCAGAGTTATTCCCAGACTTTTCACAGTAGGTTTGATATAAGAGTGCAACAATCAACATCAGCATCAACAATGTTTTTTTTCTTTCCCCACAGAGGGCCCAAACACAATTGCTTCAGTTTTGCTCACATTAAGGTGTAAAAAAATTTAAGGACATCCATAATCTTATGTCATTTAGACAGTCAAGCAAGGTTTCTAAGACTTTCTGGTCAGTGTGCTTAAAAGGCAGATAAATTTGAGTGTCATCTGAATAAAAGTGAAAAGATACTCCATGCCTTCTAAGAATAGAAACTAGAGGTAGCATATATAATGAAAACAGAGTTGGGGACAAAATGGATCCTTGAAGAACACCACAGGTAAGAGGAGCTATGGATGAGACAGAGCTTCCAATGCCAACTGAAAATGTCCTGTCAGTAAGAAAAGATTTAAACCAACTGAGGGCATTTCCATTGATGCCCACATAATGTTCAAGGCATGAAAATAGAATGGCATGATCAACAGTATCGAATGCTGCACTCAAGTCTAAGAGCATTAAAATGAGTGAGTCTCTGGAGTCAACAGATAGCAGAATGTCGTTCAAAACTCTTAATCATGCAGATTCAGTACTGTGGTTTGTCCTAAAACCAGACTGAAATTTATCAAGGATAATTTTTGCATCAAGGAAGCTCTGTAATTGCAGTTGCACTGTTTTCTATAGAATCTTAGATATGAAAGAGCCTGTCCTCCAACAAAAAACGACCATATAGGTCGTTTGTGCAAGCACCTTATTACGACCTATATTTACGTTTTAATTATATGTGGCCTCTAGCGGGCGTAAAAATAATGACAGTATCGCGTTGCGTCTGTCGTCATGAAATGACGTATAACGTCATTACCAATCAAAACGCACGTTTATTTAAATGCAATGTGTGGACTTTTTACACCGATTTCACAGTAATTCGTACATATTTTACTAGGTGGCTTATTCGTTCGATTGACCACACCTAACCCCACCCCCTAAACCTAACCCTCACAGAAATCATGCTAAATTATGATTTATTGAGCATATACATTTTACGTGCACGTCCGTTCTCTGGGATCGAACCCATGATAGCATGATTGCATATCAAGGTATAACGCAATAATCTACCAACTGAGCTACACGAAACGCAAATCACAGTGCAAATAAAAGAGTACAAAACATTAATATGAAAACGACGTTTTGCCGATAGGGGCGCAATTGTAGTATACGCTCTGATGGGTCGTATTTCAGGGATTTGGACAAACGACCTATACGAGCGTATTAGTTGGAGGACAGGTTGATATGAAAGGTAAATTAGAAATCGGTCTAAAATTTGATAAATCAGTGATGTCCAAATTAGGTTTTTTCAATATTGGTTTCACCCTGGAATGTTTACAAAGAGTGGGAACAGAGCCTGAGAGAAGGCTTTTGTTGATAATTAACAGGATTCATGCCCCAACGCTATCAAATATCTGTTTAAAAAAAAATGAGTAGGATCAATGTCAAGAGAGGAGGTAGTAGGGTTCAAATTGTTGACTATATCTGTTATGAGAGAAGTATTTTTTGGCTTAAAAGAGTTTAAAAACCTGGTGGCCATTACAGGATCGGCTGGATCAACAGATGATGGTAATATAGACTGTCTAATCACTACTATTTTGTCAACAAAAAAACAAGATCCTATGATTATTTGAGTTTTTAGCAATTATCTCAGAGAAATATCAAGACTTAGCAGCCTTGACAGCTTTCAAGGCTTGACAGATATGATATTAAAGACTCCCGTAGTATTTCATAGGACACCTGTAGCTTATCCTTTTTCCAACTGCGCTCTGCTCTTCTGCAAGCTTGTCTTAGATGGTGAGTGTTACTGTTCAGCCATGGCTCAAGTTTATTTTTCTGATGTTTAAGTCTCAGAGGGGCAACAGTATCAAGCACGTTGGTACACAGAGAATTAAATGTATTGAGTAGTTTATCAATGTCTACTGTATTTGCTAGATGTTCAATAGGAAACATCTGATCAGCTTCAGAAAATGCAGCAGAAAAGGCTTCAGCAGAGGCAGGGCAGGATAAATCTACACATGACCATTTTACAGGTCTAACAGGTGTAGTGATATGACAACATTAAGATCAACATTAAAAACAGCTGGTCTATGATCTGAGACACTAGGACCACCAATTTGAACATCTGAGATAGAGAAACCATGAGATAAGACCAGATCAAGTATATGGCCATGTACATGAGTTGGCTCATTTACCCATTGAACAAAGTCACAGGCTTCCATAAGATTCACAAAGTCTTTGGCTAGTGCAAAGGCGTCACAGCATACATGAATGTTAAAATCACCAACAATTAAAAGTCTCTCATATTTGGGAGATATCACACCTATGAAGTCAGAGAACTCATTTAGGAAGTCTTTGTTTGTTTTCGGAGGACGGTACACTACTGCTACTACCAACGAGTTTGTCTGATCCAGTGAGAAAAACTGTACTTCTAAAGTTGAGTAGCAATCTGTGTTCAGTATCCGACAGCAGAAACAGTTTTAAAAATTGGACACCAGTCCTCCACCGTGGCCGCAACGATGCAGGTTATTTAAAAATTTATAGTTACTAGGTGTGAGTTCAGAGAAAGAACTAAGATCGTCAATTGAGAGCCGAGTCTTCGTCACAAACAAAAAGTCAATGTTGCCAGAAGTTATAAAGTCTTTATTCAAAATAAACATCTTGTTCCCCAATGATCTAGAGTTTACTAAAGCCATCTTAATAGGTAGAGAGTCACTGACCGACTGCGGTGCATGCTTCAATGCCTGACACAATGGGCGAAGATGCCACTGATCCACTCCACCTCGCTGTAAGTAGGGAACGTGCCACTGAGGAGGCTGTACCGACGAGTCCCCTGACAGGTGAACGATCCATTGGTAAGGCGTCTCCAAAGAACGCCTCGCGATGTGAAGACCATCCACCTCACGCTCACAGTCGCCTTGGCGAGGCAGGCTAGCCAGACCAGATGCCAGGCTCAATTTTAGCCTGGCGACTTTATGCTTTTAAAGGTCATTTAACTGACATATAGGTTACATTAAAGTTAACAATAATTAGTTAAATTATAAGTCTTGCTGTCAACTGAAACATAATACTGGTCACATTTGAATGCTTCTGTGGATCTGAGATTTTCTCTTCTGTCAATTTCCATTAATTTTAAAGATGCTTCACTGAAATAGGACCTCAGAAACATTCAAATTAAACTGCCAGTGCATTCGCATGAAAAAAAATTAAAACTATATATATATATAGAGAGAGAGAGAGATACATCACACCAAGTAACATAACATGACCAAATCCAGCTGGACTGTTCTGCTGAATGCTCAGTAATGACTATATAAATGGCAGCCACTGACCCCTGAAGACTTTATTTGAAAATGCCAATTTTAATTTGTCAGTGTGGCTTTTAAAAAATAATTAATTTAGAACAAAGTGTCCTGAATCAAAGTATGCATACTGACCTATAAAGGAAGATGCAAATACAATTATCTAACAACCTCTGAAAAAAATTACTTTGTGATGTTGTAAAATATATTAAATTAACCGTCATAAGTCAAACAATCATATTCAACAATTTTCTAAGTAAAATGTATACATTTAATTCATGTAATTAATGAACTGCGTGGGAAGAGTAACTCTTATTAATATTTACTTGTAGTATTCCCAGTCAACACATGAGATCATGCGATGATCACAGTGACATCACAGGATCCTCATACTGTGATCCTCACAGTGTGAATAATGCATGAGCTCATTATGAATCAATTATAATCACTTGTCTTGATAGTAGTAATCTATAACACATCATATTTTATTAAAACCATATTAATAGTAGGCCTTTAAATTTGTTAAAAAATAATATAAATGTTCTAAATGAGTTGTTTATTTGTTTAATACCCTATGCTGTAAAATATTAAATTGAATTTTGAATATTTATAGGGGAGAGTGGGGTAAGATAAGTCATTTTTTACTTATGTGGTCCTCAACGGAAAATGACACTGAAGTACAATGAAAGTATCTATCCTATCCTATCCTATTCTATCCTATCCTAATGAAAGTATGTTAGGGTTAGGGTTTATTGCCAAAACGACTGCAGCGTACAATTAAAACTGAAAATAGCACAAAACAGCATAGGCTATACATTAAGAACAAACGTTTTGTTCTCTTTGGCAGATGCGCGTCTTTTTCGCCAGTTTCATTGTCTCTCTCTCTGAAGCGCCTCATCTCTCCTAAGAAAAAACAAAACCATATTATATTGTATGTAATACTCTGTAGGTGTAACGGGGTTCGACGAGTTGTGAGACGTACGGATCCATGTCCAAGCTTTTATTAGACAGAGACGTGGTCGTAACAGGCATGGGTCAAACACTGGCAACCAGGTATATAGAGGGCAAGACAAAGAATATTCCTAGTGCAAGCATGGGTCTTTGATGAGTGAACAATATCCAGAGGGCTGAGCAAGAAGGGTAATCCAGTATCCAGAGCAAAAGGGTCAAAACACGAGTAACACGGCAAGGCAAGGAAAAGACTAAAATAAGAAAACTAGAAACAGAGGCAAGACTATGAAAACTAGAAACAGAGACAAGACTATGAAAACTAGAAACAGAGACAAGACCATGAAAACTAGAAACTAAAAGGCTTACGTATCCCAGCTATCGCTAGGAGAGGGATATGTGCAGAACAATACTCAGCAGTTTGAAAGTCATTTAAGTGAGTTTTATATAGTGAATGTGTGATGGGTTACAGCTGTGTGCAATCAGTGCTTTCAGCTGTATGTGTGTAGTTAGTGCAATGGATAATGGGAAATGTAGTCCAGGGTGACGTGCAACAGTTAGTGTGGTGCAAGAGTCCATGTAGTGAGTGGGTGACCTCTGGTGGTGAGTGAATGGAAGTTCATAGACCAGATCATGACATAACCCTCCCCCGAGGAGCGGCTTCCAGACGGTCTTAAACAATCTAGGAGGGTGGTGGAGCGGAGGCGGAACGGGGAGGGAAGGAGGGCCAGGTCAACGTGGAAGTGGAGTGACCAGAGACCGAGGCAGAGCCGGCAGAGCAGGAAGCCAGGGTGAAGCAGGTGGAACTGGAGCCCACCAGGGCGGAGCAGGTGGCACTGGAGCCCACCAGGGCAGAGCAGATGGAGCTGTAGCCCACCAGGGCAGAGCAGATGGAGCTGTAGCCCACCAGGCCAAAGCAGATGGAGCTGGAGGCCACCAGGGTGGAGCAAACGAAACTGGAGCCCACCAGGGCAGAGCAGAAGGATCCCACCAGGGTGGAGCAGATGGGACAGAAGACCCATGGCAGAGACTGGGGCCTAGAGAAAGCAGAGGCGGACAACACAGGCAGTGCATTCATGGTCTCAGGGACCGAGGCAGGGAACACAGAGAGTTCATAAACGGCCTCCATAGCCATGACAGGACAGAACGAGAGTTCATAAACGGCCTCCATAGCTGTGACAGGACAGAATGAGGATTCGCAGACAACATTCATAGCCGTGACAGGACGAGAGTTCACAAAAGTCCTCCATAGCCGTGACAGGACAAGAGTTCATAGAGGGCCTCCATAGCCGTGACAGGACAGAACGGAAGTTCATAGACGGCCTCCATAGCTGTGACAGGACAGGACGAGAGTTCATGGATTGATACCACTGACACCTCTGGAGGTTCTGCAGTGGATGCCGCCACCTCTGGAAGTTCTACAGCGGTACCCACAGAAAACAGGGGGAGTTCATTATTAGTTCCTTCAACAATGACATAAAAGCTTGAAAGTGAGTTGCTGGGTGCCACCACCATGCAAAGAGCTGAAGCGAGCACCGCCGCCTCGGAAGACTCTGCAGCATGTGCCGCCACCTCTGGAGAAACTGCAGCAGACGCCATTGCCTCTGGGAACACAGCAGCAAGCGCCATTACATCAGAAGGTTCTGCAGCATCAGCTGCCATCTCTGGAGAAATCATAGTGGATGCCACCACCTCTAGAGTGGTGTACACAGCCCAAACGCTACATAAAGCGATTCCCATCATGGGAAGCACTTCAGACTGAGGAATTAGTTCCTGAACAGGAGGGGTTGAGGGCGCTGGTTCAGGGATACCAACTGCTCTTACTGACAGCAGTGGTGGGATCCTCCATGCTGGATGCCAGTCTGGGATATTGAAGAGCTGACCTCCAGGCTCTGGGTGCAACAGACAAGATGTGATGAGCCTCTGGAAGAGCAACTGTGAAGTGATGTGACTCTGGACGATCCGTTGTGATGTGACGAGACTCTGGTGGTTTGGCTGTGGAGTGTCAGTTGTGTTGTGGTTTGGCTGTGAAGTGACAGGTGTGAAGAAGTTCAGCGGTGACTTGACTTCAATCTGGAAGATCAGCGATGACTTGACTCGTGAAGGTCAGCGGTGACTTGACCTGAATCTGGAAGCTCAGCGATGACTTGACTTGACTCGTGAAGGTCAGCGGTGACTTGACCTGAATCTGGAAGCTCAGCGATGACTTGACTTGACTCGTGAAGGTCAGCGGTGACTTGACCTGAATCTGGAAGCTCAGCAATGACTTGACTTGACTCGTGAAGGTCAGCGGTGACCTGAATTGACTCTGGAAGATCAGTGGTGACTTGACTTGACTCTGTAAGATGAACAGTGACTTGACTTGCTTCAGGAAGATTGACCGTGACTTGACTAGACTAAGGAAGATCAGCAGCGACTTGACGTGACTTGTTTGAGTCAGCAGTGACTTGACTTGTGAAAATCAGCTGTGGCTGCCATTTTGCAATCAGGCTCAGCTGTTACCACCATTTTGTGCTCGTGCTCTAGTGAAAGAAAAAGTGAAAGTCGTGATATTTGCCAAGTATGGTAACCCATATTCGGAATTGGTGCTCTGCATTTAACCCATCCAAGTGCACACACACAGTAGTGAGAAGTGAACACACCGTGAACACACACCCGGAGCAGTGGGCAGCTATATATCCAGCGCCCGGGGAGCAACTGGGGGTTCATTGCCTTGCTCAAGGGCACTACAGCCATGGGTATTGAGGATGGAAGAGAGCGCTGTTCATTCACTCCCTCCCACCTACAACTCCTGCCGGCACCGAGACTCGAACCTGCAACCTTCGGGTTACAAGTCCAACTCTCTAACCATTAGGCCACAGCTGCCCCTGCCCCTAGTGCGGCTGCCATTACATGAGTGAGTGCGGTGTTGCGTTCTTCCTCCATGACACCCACAGTGAATGAAAAGCCAGCAGACAGCAAAGCATAGTCAATAAAGTCCCCTAGACAACAATTAATCTTTCCCTCAGGTAACCATGATTTTATGGGCTCATTTAGTCTGAAACGAAAAATGTCCTTTAGTACGATCTCATTACAAGGTACCTTAAAAGATAAATCGCAAAACTGAGTGACATATTCCTCAATGGACAAACTCCCTTGTCGCAGGTAAAGCAGCTGCTCAAATGGGTCCATACCTAGCCAGGGTCCCTTAGAAAAGTCGCCGGATCCTTGTGTGGCCGAGTATTCTGTAAACCGGGGCTGACGAGTCGTGAGACGTGCAGATCCATGTGCAAGCTTTTATTAGATAGAGACGTGGTCGTAACACGCATGGGTCAAACACTGGCAACCAGGTATATAGAGGGCAAGACAAAGAATATTCCTAGGGCAAGTGTGGGTCTTTGATGAGCCGAACAATATCCAGAGGGCTAAGCAAGAGGGGTAATCCAGTATCCAGAGCAAAAGGGTCAAAACACAAGTAACACAGCAAGGCAAGGAAAAGACTAAACTAAGACAACTAGAAACAGAGACAAGACTATGAAAAACAAAGAACTGAAACCAAGACTATGAAAACTAGAAACTAACACGTAAAGGCTTATGTATCGCAGCTATCACTAGGAGAGGTATATGTGCAGAACAATACTCAGCAGTTTGAAAGTGATCTAAGTGAGTGTTATATAGTGAATGTGTGATGGGTTACAGCTGTGTGTGTGTAATCAGTGCCTTCAGCTGTATGTGTGTAGTAAGTGCAATGGATGATTTGGAACTGTAGGGGTGACGTGCAACAGTTAGTGTGGTGCAAGAGTCCATGTAGTGAGCGGGTGACCTCTGGTGGTGAGTGAATGGAAGTTCATAGACCAGATCATGACAGTAGGCCTATGCAGTTGCAAAAATTGCAAAAGCCAAAACTTTGCCTAAACCTGCTCTGCAAGTTTGAAACCCTCATCAGACAATGTCCATATGAAAGAGCAAGAGATTCACACCTTTATTTTTCAGCCCCCACAAGCTATACAGAACTACCCCTAAACCCCAACCCACTCCAGCTGGACTGAATTTGGTCGCTACTGGTTGCTTAGTGTAAAATAGTGCAAAATACATAAATTTGTATTAATCATTATATATATACATTATATATATATTATATAACACCACAACCCAGGATTTGAACCTGTGTTACTAAAACCACTAACTTGATAAACGAAACTTCGCTTTTGTAGACACGCTCTTCATTCATCTCACTTCGCAATAATAGAAATAACCATGTCATCAAGCAGATAATTCTTGTGTTTATTATAGTGTTTAAATGCAGATCTTACATACATACATATATATATATATATATATATATATATATATATATATATATATATATATATATTATTAGGCCTGGATTGGCTATCGGGAGCACCGTGTTGTCATGCTACTGGGTTGAAATATACTGCCTGCACTCACAGTAGCCCTACTCTTTTTTATTATTTTCTCGCAGCCCATATTATTATTTTCACCAGACCATAATAATATCAAATTCTCAGATGATAATTAATCATTCTTTTTTTGCGAAAATCATTGTTATTTGTGAACCTAGATGTTTGAGGAAGGCTTTAAGACCAAGCGGAATCTTCTGCCAGCTGCCTCCACTTCACAGTGAGCGCAATTCGCGCTAACTGCACCCAGGTTCACCGTGTGCGTTTTGATTTTACAAAATCAGTTTGAGGCGAATGCAACTTATTGATCATGAGCCCAACATTTAGCAAGGCAGGAAAACATTCAGTCTACATGGAAGAAGACGTATTTCATTGTAAGTTATTGCTGTTACATAGAGAGAGAAAAAAATTCATTGAAAAAAAAAAAAAAAAAAAAAAAAAACCGGTGTAGGCTATTCTTAAACTTGGACCTCATTTTATTGAAGTACAAATCCAAACACCAGAAGCAACCTACACTCTCTAAGTGTTCTTTCATTGAAAAGTATGCATTTTTATTCATTCACAGGCTATATGGTTGAAATAATATTTTAGGTCAAAACTTTAGGTGCCATTGTTTAAAAAAAATGCTTTATTGACTGACGTTTCATAGACCTTCAGTTCCCTTTCAAGGGAACTTTGAACTGCGTCCTCTAGGTGTTGCTATGGGGGAACCACTCATCGTGACCCGTGTCTGAAGCATACATTGAAAAAACACCAACAAGTTGGCCGGCGACAGCCCCTGACTTCACTACCGGTGCGACTATAGAATAAAAAGGTGCCCGGAGAACACGTCATTCTCTTCTTCGTCTTCACTGACCGTTTTGTTTGAAGTGTACAGCGTTTAGGAGTGCATGTTTCTCACCAGAGTCTTTACTCTGATACCTGCAGTTCACACAGCTCACGTGCTGTACTGTGTGTATGATGAAGAGCAAGTGCGTTCAGCTCTCGAGGGAGTTAGATTCGCTCTGCTGTGCTCATTGTGAGGCATTCGTGGGACTACTCAGGGGGATGTGAGTATTTCACCATTTACCCGAGTTTGTAGACAGCGTGTGCATGAGTGCGTTCGCATCTTGCGGGAATAGCGATGCATTTGCGGCAGCAATTTCGTTCGCGAAAATAGCGTGTTTAGCTCCCATGGGAGCTGAATGCATGCTCAGCGTTGCACAGTGAAAACAGGGAAAGGACCTGGCAGCGAATTTCTCTCTATCCATAATTTCCTTTTGTTTATATAGGAAATGTGTAAATGTGGGTCTGTCTGCAGTTCTTGACAGATAGTTTTACATCATGTCTTTCTCAGATAACCACATTATGCTGCACTCCTGCCTGAAAAATAAAATAAAATCCATGCTCGTTCCGCATCCACAGATTCCAGCATACTAGTTATGCCAACATCAAGGGGATGCGTGAGAATGTTTAAGACTTCCTCCTTGCAAAGCGAGCACTAGCAAAACGTTTAGAGGATGTGTGCATCCATGTCATCGTTATTCGATACCCGAAGACACACACAATCTCTGTGTTTGTTTGGGCTAAGGGCACACACACAATGTCCTTGAGGGGGCAATTTGCGTGCATTTGTGAACATTAAAAAAAAAAGAAAAAAAGGCCAAAAAAAGCTCCTCTCTCGTTTGTCTCTCTTTTCGAGGAAAAAGGTGCAGACATCTGCTTCCCGCGATTCAGGACCCACCGCTACTGAGGCACGGAGGAGAATGAGCTTGAGGGGATCACATTTTCGCAAATTGCTGTCAGCTTTGCCTTGCTGGTGTGTTACATTTGACGGCTGCAGTCAGAGGAAAATGGAAAAAAAAACCACTGTAGTTAAAATATTTAATATTCACAGATGAAACTTTAGTAGCCTACTTAAGTCATGTTTCTTTCTTAGAATGAATAAAACAGAATAAAGCACGTACATACTTTGTTATTCGTTACCTGTCATTTATTTTGACAGATAACTACTTGGGGAAAAG
Organism: Cyprinus carpio; assembly: GCF_018340385.1. Classification (NCBI taxonomy): domain Eukaryota; kingdom Metazoa; phylum Chordata; class Actinopteri; order Cypriniformes; family Cyprinidae; genus Cyprinus; species Cyprinus carpio. The sequence continues at coordinate 1,520,707 of NW_024872919.1, forward strand.
ATATCTGTCTGTATACTGATTAAAAAATTGTTGCCTGTTTTATAAATTATTTCCATTATTTTAGTAAAAGGTGAGGCACTGAATAATTTTGCTCCCATTATTTAGGCCAAACTAAAACAAGAAACGAATAAATTAAACCTGGCCACGATTTAGCTAAATCATTGAAACTGAAAAGAATGGACGGATTAATAAAATGTCCTCACGTTTAAACTCAAGTTCTCTTATTACAATAAACAAAGTGCACACGATGTAAAAAAAGAGTTTCATTAATTGACAACTTCAGTGATTTTAAAGGGAGCCCTCTTTACTTGCTTTCATGCAATTTAATAAAAACTCAAAAAAAAAAAAAATTCAGGAGTGTATTCTATTCCTTAAAATATCAGAGTGCAAGATTTGTGCAGCGCACATGAAAACGCACAACATTTATTATTATTTGTCTACATATTTTTTCTTCATTACGAATCTTTTTTGGTTTTATTTTGTATCATTGCATGTAAAAAATAATTAACTTTGTAATGCATATGCAAAATTTGAAACTTTAATCTTATTCGCAGTCTATAGCATTTTATAATTATTTGTACAATAATATCTAACTTATCCTGCTTTGTATCTTTATTATTTAATGTAAAAGAGATTTATTAAAACAATCAAAATCAATGAATTGGAGTGGCATCAGCCGTTAGATAATTTTAAAATGTCAAATTTACAGATTATAACTGCATCTGTTTCGGTTGTAGACTTGTGAAGATTTTTTTTTAATGCGGATCCCATACTGTAACCTAAAAGAAATGTGCTCTTTTACTGTTCACATTCAAGTGTTCGTGCGGAAAATTATTGATTCGCATACATGACAGAGAGGCACCCTCTCGATCATTTTTTTTCTTCTTTTTTCACTTTTTTCCTGATAATGAAAGAACTTAAAACTGGGGTGCCTTACATACATGAGAAATATATCTACAGAAATCTTGAAATGTCTACTTTTAAATGAACCAATTCAACCCAGCTGGTGGAATGACCTCCCGATCTCAATTCGAACAGCTGAGTCTTTACTCATTTTCAAAAAACATCTAAAGACTCATCTTTTTCGCCTGCACTTAACCAACTAATACTAGTACTTACCTTTTTTCTTTTCTATCATATTCAAAAAAAAAAAAAAAAAAAAAAAAAAAAAAAACCCTGGCTACGTGCTCTGTACTAGACTAACTGAGACTTGTCATAGCACTTGTATACCGTTGTTGTTCTCGTTGATCTGATTGTTTCTACTGTTCTCATTTGTAAGTCGCTTTGGATAAAAGCGTCTGCTAAATGATTAAATGTAAATGTAAATGTAAATGTAAATGTAAATTACATCGCAATGCCGCGGCAAGTGGCTCAATGACTAGATCAAAGAGAAGAGGGGACAAAGGACAACCCTGTCAAGTCCCTCTCTGAACAGTGAAATATTGCGAATTAAAGTTATTAGTCCTCACTCTAGCTTGGGGTGCTGCATACAACGTCCGAATCCAAGAAACAAAGACTGGGCCAAAGCCGAATTTGCTTAGAGTTTTGAAAAGGTGTCCATACTCAGTTCGATCGAAAGCTTTATGTGTGTCTAGTGAGATCACAATTTCTGGCGAGTGAATCGAATGTTTAGAATATATTATGTTAAAGAGGCGACGTAAATTGTGAAAAGACTGCCTGCCCTTTACAAAGCCTGTCTGGTCAGGATGCACAATTTTTGGTACTATAGATTCCAATCTTAAGGAGAGGATCTTTGTAAGTATTTTAAAATCACATGTGAGTAGGCTGATCGGGCGATAAGACTCACATTTAGTTGGGTCTTTGCCCTTTTTGGGATGCACAGATATTGTGGCTTGGGTCATAGATGTAGGCAGCTTCTCTTGTTTGAGTGATTCATTGTAGACGAGGCACAGTAAAGGTATCAACTTAGAGGCAAAAGCCTTATAAAACTCAATTGGATACCCATCTGGGCCTGGTGCCTTTCTATTTTTCATTGATCTAATTGCTTGACTAATCTCAGTTTCAAATATTGGCTGCTCAAGGATGGCCTTATCCTCCTCAGCTATAGTCGGGAGAGTTACATTGTCAAGAAATACATGATCACTAGGATTGTCTGAAGAATATAAGGATGAATAAAATAATCTGAATTGCTCATTAATGTCTTTGGGGTCAAACTTAACTTCTCCATCCACATTATGTATTTTTGTAATAAAATTGGCAGCAGAATATTGAAGCAGCTGGTGAGAGAGTAACCTACTTGCCCGCTCTCCATGTTCGTAAAAGTTTTGTCTAGATTTCAAAAATTTCTCTCCTGCTTCCGTGGAGGCAAAAAGATCAAATTCAGTTTGTAATGCTATTCTTTTTTTGCGGAGGTCAGCTGTAGGGGCCGAGGAGTGTTGCTAGTCAACAACATGGATTAGATTGATCAACTCATTGTAGCGTCTAGACCTGCTTCTATTAAGACGGGCAGTGTATTCTATTATTTGACCCCTAATATATGCTTTAAGAGTTTCCCAAAGTATTAAAATATCAGTGTCTGGCAGCTGGTTAGTTTCAATAAAGAAATCTACTCTGTGTTGAAATAAAGTCTACAAATGTTTCATCAGACAACAAAGATGTATTAAATCGCTAGTTACATTGAATTGGCCTTCTAACCTGAAGCCAAAGCTACATAGTGACCGGAGAGTGGTCAGAGATAACAATGCTTTCATAACTGCAAGACTTAATTGATGAAAGCATTTTTTGATCCAGCAAAAAGAAATCTATTCTTGAGTACGTTTGATGAACAGCGGAGAAGGAAAACTCCTTTAACGTAGGATTCTTAAATCTCCATGGATCTACTACACCACTAGAACCGCAAAAAGCATTTATAATAGTTGCAGATTTAGAGGGGGAAGGAGGGGCTGTAAATACTTTGGAACGGTCTAGAGAAGGTTTAAGAACAGTATTAAAGTCTCCTCCCAGAATCAGATGATGTGTGCCCAGCTCACATCACAAAAAAAAAAAAAAAAAAAAAAAAAAAAAATGGCATCTGTGAGGATTTCCAGTCAGGATTTAGACCGTATCATAGTACTGAGACTGCTCTCCTTAGAGTTACAAATGACCTGCTCTTATCATCTGATCGTGGTTGTATCTCTCTATTAGTGCTATTGGATCTTAGTGCTGTGTTCGACACTATAGACCACACTATTCTTTTGCATAGACTAGAACACTTTGTTGGCATTAATGAAAGTGCATTAGCATGGGGTAAATCGTACTTATATGACCGCCATCAATTCGTAGCAGTGAATGAAGAGGTATCATATCGTTCACAAGTGCAGTATGGAGTACCGCAAGGCTCAGTGCTAGGGCCATTACTCTTCATGCTTTACATGTTACCCTTGGGAAATATTATCAGGAAACACGGTGTTAGCTTTCACTGTTATGCTGATGATACTCAGCTCTATATTTCTTCGCAGCCCGGCAAAACATACCAATTTGAAAAACTAACGGAATGCATAGTCGATACAAAAAACTGGATGACGAGTAATTTCTTACTGCTAAATTCTGAAAAAACAGAGGTGTGAATTATAGGCCCTAAAAACTCTGCATGTAATAACCTAGAACGCTGTCTAAGACTTGATGGCTGCTCTGTCAATTCCTTTGTCATCAGTTAGGAACCTAGGTGTGCTATTTGATAGCAACCTTTCCTTAGAAAGCCAAATTTCTAGCATTTGTAAAACTGCATTTTTCCATCTCAAAAATATATCTAAATTACGGCCTATGCTCTTAATGTCAAATGCAGAAATGTTAATCCATGCGTTTATGACCTCAAGGTTAGAATATTGTAATGCTCTATTGGGTGGTTGTTCTGCACGCTTAGTAAACAAACTCCAGTTAGTCCAAAATGCAGCAGCTAGAGTTCTTACTAGAACCAGGAAGTATGATCATATTAGCCCCGGTCCTGTCAACACTGCACTGGCTCCCTATCAAACATTGTATAGATTTTAAAATCTTGCTTATTACTTATAAAGCCCTGAATGGTTTAGCACCTCAGTATTTGAACAAGCTCTTGTTACATTATAGTCCTCCACGTCGGCTGCGTTCTCAAAACTCTGGCAATTTGATAATACCTAGAATATCAAAGTCAACTGCGGGCGGCAGATCCTTCTCCTATTTAGCGCCCAAACTCTGGAATAACCTACTTAACATTGTTCGGGAGGCAGACACACTCTTGCAGTTTAAATCTAGATTAAAGACCCATCTCTTTAACCTGGCTTACACATAACATACTAATACACTTCTAATGTCCAATTCCGTTAAAGGATTTTTAGGCTGCATTAATTAGGTAACCAGGAACCGGGAACACTTCCCATAACACCCGATGTACTTGCTACATCGTTAGAAGAATGCCATCTACGCTCATATTAGTCTGTTTCTCTCTTATTCCGAGGTCATCGTAGCCACCAGATCCAGTCTGTATCCAAGTCAGAGGGTCACTGCAATCACCCGGATCCAGTATGTATCCAGACCAGATGGTTGATCAGCACCTAGAAAGGACCTCTACAGCCCTGAAAGACAGCGGAGACCAGGACAACTAGAGCCCCAGAGACAGATCCCCTGTAAAGACCTTGTCTCAGACGACCACCGGGACAAGACCACAGGAAACAGATGATTCTTCTGCACAATCTGACTTTGCTGCAGCCTGGAATTGAACTGCTGGTTTCGTCTGACCAGAGGAGAACTGGCCCCCTGGTTTCTCCCAAGGTTTTTTTCTCCATTCTGTCACCGATGGAGTTTTGGTTCCTTGCCGTTGTCGCCTCTGGCTTGCTTAGTTGGGGACACTTCATTTACAGCGATATCGCTGGCTTGATTGCAAATTATTGCACAGATACTATTTAAACTGAACTGAGCTGCATGATGAAATCACTGAATTCAATGATGAACTGCCTTTAACTGTCATTTTGCATTATTGACACATTGTTTTCCTAATTAATGTTGTTCAGTTGCTTTGACACAATCTGTTTTGTTTAAAGCGCTTTATAAATAAAGATGACTTGACTTGACTTGACTCTGGTATACGGCCAAACAGTTCTTTAAAAAAGTCTGGGTTATCCCAATTTGGAGCATACACACTAACTAGGACCACCGGCACGTTATAAAGTCTGCCCTGAACAATCACAAAATGCCCGCATTTATCACTAATAGCACTGGTTTGTATAAATTGTATATTTTTGCCAATCAAGATGGCTGTACCACGAAATTTAGAATTTAATTCAGAGTGGTAGACCTGTGATACGCATCCTCTCTTTAATTTATGAATGTCTGTTGTGCGAAGGTTTGTTTTCTGTAGGAAAATTATCTCTGCTTTCAATTTGTTTAAATGTGAAAACACCTTACTTCGCTTTACAGAATGATTGAGTCCCCTCACGTTCCAGCTCACAAATTTAGTCGCAGGTCTATTCATTCCATCTGCCGAACCCATGGCTGATAAAGTCCAACTCAGTGGTATTATGAAAACTCATCTCCAACTCTGAGAAAGAGAAAGAAGGTAAAGGGAAAAAAAACAAAACCACAAAGACAAAAAAAGCAGACTTTGCAGAGTAAAAAGAAAACTTTTAAATCACCCATTAACAACACAAACCCCTGCTGGTCCCTCCCCAACTGAGAGACTGAACACCCCCAACCTCCCAAGCCACTATGAAGTTTCATGGAAAGAAGAAAATAAAACTTACCGAGTGGAGCTGAGGCCCCACACAAAACTTATAATAACCATTAAGCTGAACATCTATAACATTAACAAGACTATTTAGAACCATTACTCAATATCCCTGTGTACATGGAAGAGAGAAAAAAAAACAATCAAGTTATCAGTACTTTGATTTCAGCATATGTTAGAAAACGATTCTAAGTGAAACATGAAAAACCAAGCGGACATATGAATTATTTCATATAAAGAAAAATAAAACATAAATAATTACATAAATAGATATATAATAATAATAGGCCTACTTTAAAACAGTCAAATTATCCATACTTGTTTCCTACATATATAAGAAGACAGTTCTGAATGAAAAAAAAAAAAAAAAAAAAAACACCTCAGTCCGCATATGCAACTAGCCATCAGTACACCCACTGTCCAATGTCAGTGAACTGATTCAATGTCCCATGGCATTACACTGCAGCGATATTGATCCCCAACAACAATTGGTTTACTCCAATACTCCCACCAAATATAACGTTACCATGGTATGTAGCCGAACAAACTCCCATATTAATCACTCATAAGTCCCCTGACGAAGGTAACCGCCTTCTCTGGGTCAGTAAAGCTCTTCTGCTGGCCATCCTGAGTCGTAACCCTCAGTTTTGCAGGATACAACAGCCCATATTTTACTCCCTCGCATTGCCGTAATAACTGTCTCACCTGTCCGAAAGCCCCTCTCCGTCGCGCCACATTCTGCGTGTAATCAGGGAACACTCTGATAGTGTCGCCATTTTCAGATACAAGTTTTGGAGACGTAACAGCCTTTCGTAGAATGCTTTCCTTCTCTTGATAGTAGTGGCACTTGATGACAAAAGCTCTCGGTGGCTGCCCATCTCCCGGGGCTTGCTGCAAAGTACGGTGAGCCCTATCAATTATGGGCAGTTCGTCCAGGCCCATCACTTTTTGTAAAAGTTTTGCAACGAAGGTGCTCGCTGAAACGCCTGCCTCTCGTCCTTCTTTAACCCCAAAGATGCGTAAATTCCATCTCCGTGATCTCGCTTCCAAATCCTCAGCCTTTTCCGCCAAACTCACCACCTCTTTTTTCAGTTCAGCCACCTGTTGCTCCAGATTAGCGATAGCATCCGAGTGAGTGTTAGCTGCAGTTTCAAAGCCTGCGGTGCGCTCCTCTAGCGCGTTAGCTTTGATGTTAGCCTGATCAATTGCACCCTTCAGCTCGTCTCTCAAACCACTGATTTGCTTGCGTATTTCTTCATTTTGCATCTCTGCTTTCTCATCCATTTTCACCAGCAGTTCATTTCTTAATGAATTTATTGCTTGCAATATAGCTGACTGCCCCGAGCTTGTGCTTTCCGCTGGTTCGTTAGCTTTAGCAGCCTTCCTCAGGTCCGGTATATTTATAAGCGGCTCAACTCGGCTTAACAGAATGAAATGAAAGCGTCGCTGCGTACAATTAAAATTTAAAAGAGTACAAAGCAGCATAGGCTATAGGCCTACATTAAGAACAAAAGTTCCCTTTCAAGGGAACTTCGAACTGTGTCCTCTAGGGGTCGCTATGGGGAACGCTTCATCGTGACCCGTGTCTGAAGCATACAATGAAAAAACACCAACAAGTTGGCCGGCGACAGCCCCTGACATCACTACCGGTGCGACTATGGATACTGGGAGAACACACCGGGAGAACACATCATTCTATTCTTCGTCTTCACTGACCATTTTGTTTGAAGCGTTCAGCATTTAGGAGTGCATGTTTCTCGCCAGAGGCTTTGCTCTGATACCGGCAGTTCACAAGGCTCGCGTACTCTGTGTGTGCTGAAGAGGAAGTGCGTTCAGCTCTCGAGGGAGTTAGATTCGCTCTGCTGTGCTCATTGTGAGGCATTCGCGGGACTACTAAGGGAGATGTGAGTATTTCGCCATTTACCCGAGTTTGTAGACGGCGTGTGCATGAGTGCGTTCGCCTCTCGCGGGAATAGCGATGCATTCGCGGCAGCAGATTAGTTCGTGAAAACGGAGCATGTTTAGCTCCTGCATGCTCAACGTTGCGATAACCACATTGAGAAGTCTTCTCTTAAGACTTCCTCCTTGCAAAGCGAGCACTAGCAAAACGTTTAGAGGATGTGTGCATCCATGTCATCGTTATTGATACCTGATGGCACACACGATCTTTGCGTTGTTTGTTTGGGCTAAGAGCACGCACAGAATGTCCTTGAGGGGGCAATTTGCGAGCATTTGTGAGCTTTTTTTAAAAAAAAAAACTCCACTCTTGGTTGTCTCTCTTTTCAAGGAAAGAGAGGCAGACATCTGCTTCCCTCGAGCTATTGGAGGTTATGGATCATGCCGCGGCAAGGTTGGACTTGCCATGGAAGCGTGCTAAGAAGGTGATGCCACGAGGTCGTCTCGATGAGCCTTATCTTTCTGGTCATAGCCCTCCAGCTCAGGTGAGCCTTCCATTTCTTCCTGATCTCCATACAGAGATCGAGTAGAAATGGAAGAGGCCATTTTTCCTCACGCATCGATTCCAGCATACGAGTATGCAATATCGAGGTGATGCACAAAAATGGTTTCAGGATGAGGTAGCTGAGTTGGTAAAAGCCCCGTTCATCTTGGGCGCCGCTCCACCTATGTATCCTGGGATACCTATCTAAACAGGGTGTTGCTACTAGGGATCTGTTGAGACAGTTCCTTCAGCAAACTTATGCAAGAGCAAAGCGGTAGCCCCTGTGTGACAGGCAAGAATTAGTATAAAATGCTAGGCTCTTTGCCGTATCCCTTTAAAGGAATCTTTCTTGATTTCCAAGCCTTGAGCTCTACCCTGGGCCGAGGCACAAACAGGTAAGTTGGGTATGTAGCCTAGGCCTTTGGCCGTAAGGGATAATGTCACAGACAGCCGTCTAACGTCCCAGGGGCAACTCCCATGGAAATGGTAGAGTTGGTACTTAGTGTTCGCCATGATTCTGGCCTGCACTCCCCTCAGTATGGCGGTGTAGGTATACTGTTCCCCATAGCGACCCCTAGAAGACGCAGTTCGATGTTCCCTTGAAAGGGAACTTCTCAGGTTACGAATGTAACCATGGTTGCCTGAGTAGGGAATGAGACACTGCATCCTCTAGCTTCCTGCCATGCTTCAGACGCAAGCTTCAGACAAAGATTCAAGATTTTTTTTTTAAGAAGTGAATGACGTGTTCTCCTGGCACCTATTTATCCATAGTCGCACTGGTAGTGACGTCAGGGGCTTGTTGGTGTTTTTTCATTGTATGCTTCAGACACGGGTCATGACGAGGCATTCCCCATAGCGACCCCTAGAGGACGCAGTGTCTCGTTCCCTACTCAGGTGACCATGGTTACATTCGTAACCTGAGAGGTTTTTGTCTCTTTGGCAGATGTACGTCTCATTCATCAGTTTCTTTGTCTTTCTCTCTCTCAGAAGCACATCATCTCTCCTGAGATAAAACAAAAACATATTATATTGTATGTAATACTCTTTAGGCCTGTGCAGTTTCAAAAATTGCAAAAGCCAAACCCAACGAGGCATGAAAACACTTTATCTAAGCCTGCTCTGCAGGTTTGAAACCCTCATCAGACACTGTCCATATGAAAGAGCAAGAGATTCACATTTTTATTTTTCAACCCCCACAAGCTAAATATTCAACCCCCAACCCCCTCCAGCTGGACTGAATTCCAGTCGCTACTGGTTGCTTAGTGTTAAATGGACATGCTCTATCTTAAATAAAAAAAATGGTGTAACAAACCAGTGAACTGCAGAACACATTTGTATTAATCATTTTATTATATATAAATAAATTAAAAAAAACACCACAAACCGGGATTTGAACTAAAACTAAATCTGTTGCTAAAATCACTGACTAACTTGATAAACCAAACTTCCTTTCTCCAGACAGGCTCTTCATTTAAAAAAGTGAAAGTGAAAGTGACGTGACATACAGTATGTAAAAGTATTGTGACCCATACTCAGAATTCGTGCTCTGCATTTAACCCATCCAAAGTGCACACACACAGCAGTGAACATACACGGAGCAGTGGGCAGCAATTTATGCTGCGGCGCCCGGGGAGCAGTTGGGGGTTCGGTGCCTTGCTCAAGGGCACCTCAGTCTTGGTATTGCCGAGACTCAAACCCACAACCTTGGGGTTAGGAGTCAAACTCTCTAACCACTAGACCACAACTGCCCCCTAATTTCATCTCACTATTCATCTCACTTCGGAATAATAAAAATAACCATGATATACCAGATAATTCTGGTGCGTTTATTATAGTGTTTAAATGCTTATCATATATATATATATATATATACTCTCACATCAGTCCTACTCTTTTTATTTATTATTTTCTCGCAGCCCATATTATAATTTTCACCAGACCATAATAATACCAAATTCTCAATTGATAATTAATCATTCTTTTTGCAAAAATCATTGTTATTTGTGAATGTAGGCATTTGAGGAAGGCTTTAAGACCAAGTGGAATCCTCTGCCACCTGCTCCGGCTTCACAGCGAGCACGACTCTCGCTAACTGCACCCAGATTCAAAGTCCTCAAGTTTTGATTTTACAAAATCAGTTTGGGCGAACGCAACTTATTTATCATGAGCCCAACATTTAGCAAGGCAGGAAAACATTCAGTCTACCTGAAGGAAGACATATTTCATTGTAAGTTTATGCTGTTAAATAGAAAGTTTGTTTATTTTTTTTAATGTATTTTTTTCTCTTACAAAAACAAACCTAGTATTGGCTATTCTTAAACTTGGACCTCATTATATTGAAGTATAAATCCAAACACCAGAAGCAACCTACACTCTCTTTAAGTGTTCTTTCGTTGAAAAGTATGCATTTTTATTCATTCACAGGCTATATGGTTGAAATAATGTTTTAGTTCAAAACTTTTAGTGCCATTTTGGTAAGGGTTACACGCTCAGCTTCGTTCCCTTTCTTTGAGTTGGTTAGACCTTGGTTCCTTGGGCTCCACTCAACCAGTGTGTCTTTATTAATACACTTCAAGCATCGCTTCCCTCAACATGAAGGGCTATTCTGAGAAGGGTGCTTCCCCTTAAGCGCCTGAGTTTTCTTCTCTCTGAGGAGTTGAATTCTTTAATCCGTGGGCAGTTCTTGTGGTAGTTTAGCAGCGCTCGCATTGAGCGTGCTACTCTCTTCCTGAATTTGGAGTTCTCCTCTCACGTGAGAATTGAGTTCTCTGTTTTTCCCAGAGCACCTGGCAACCAGCAGCATCAGATGAACTAGGCCCTTCCTTCGCCTCTTTGATGCGCTGAGTTTTTGGCTAGCTTGCAGTACACTTACCCTTCTGATTCTCATGATCAGGATGTAGGTCGAGCCCCCTCTCTTGATGAGAGTTGGGTTTGTGCTCCCTCAGCTAGGTAGCCTACTGCTGGCCGTTCCAGCATTGGAACATGCTGCAGGTTGAGCCCCCTCTCTCGTGAGAGTTGGGTTGTGCTCCCTCAGCTAAGCAAATTATTGCTAGCTGTTCCAGCTTTGGAACATGCAGTATGTCAAGCTCCCCTCTCGTTTGAGAGTTGGGTGTTTGCCCCTCCCCTCAGCTAGATATTTACTGCTAGCCGTTCCAGCAATATTACCATAGATCGAGTTGATGACTCTCAAACATATTGTTTTTGGTAAAAGCCCCGTTCATCTTGGTCACCACTCCACCTATGCATCCTCAGGATACCTATTTAAACAGGGTGTTGCTACTAGGGATCTGTTGATACAGTTCCTTCAGCAAGCTTATGCAAGAGCAAGCGGAGCCCCTGTGTGACAGACAAGACTTAGTATAAATTCTAGGCTGTTTGCCGTATCCCTTTAAAGGAATCTTTCTTGATTCCAAGCCCTGAGCTCTACCCTGGGCCTAGGCCCTAACAGGTAAGTTTGTGTATGTAGCCTAGGCCTTTGGCCGTAAGGGATAATGTCACGAGACAGCCATCTAAAGTCCCAGGGGCAACTCCCATGGAAATGGTAGAGTCCCCTCAGCATGCCAACATGGGTATATTGTTCCCCATAGCAACCCTAGAGGATGCAGTTCAAAGTTCCCTTGAAAGGGAATGTCTCAGGTTATGAATGTAACCATGGTTCCCTGAGTAGGGAACGAGACACTACGTCCTCTAGCTTCCTGCCATGCTTCGGATGCAAGCTTCAGACGAAGAAGTGAATGACGTGTTCTCCCGGCACCTAATTATACTGTAGTCGCACCGGTAGTGACGTCAGGGGCTGTCGACGGCCAACTTGTTGGTGTTTTTTCAATGTATGCTTCAGACACGGGTCACGACGAGGCGTTCCAGCATAGTGACCCCTAGAGGATGCAGTGTCTCGTTCCCTACTCAGGGAACAATGGTTACATTCGTAACCTGAGACTTTTTTTTTATACTAGGTTCAACTTGAATTTCAATACTATTAAACTGAGTTTAAAATCTCAAGGCGTTTATAAGTTGAAACGGGTGAAAATGTTTCAGTGCATGTTAAATAGCCTAAATGAACTTGTACCTTGTATAGTAACCGAAGACCTTGATTGCATGTGACCATGAAACTAACAATATAATTGTATTGTTTTTAAAATGAACAATTCCTGTATTAAATGGGACAGCAACCTTTATATCAAACATTTTTAAATCGTTCACAGATGAGCAACACAAGAGGCAGGTTCTGTGCCAGTGCGCACAAGGTGAATGGGCATGCACAATTTTTAGAGGGGAGGAGGCTTTCTTGTTTTTTTCAGATGCAATGAAAAAAAAAACAGGATTAACACAAACATGAAACTTGTAAATATGATTTACAAGTGATAAAGTGACACTGTGAATCATCAGATCATTCTGTCTGCCCTCTCATCACTGGGAATCACAGGGATTCCACTTCACTCGTTTGAATTTTATCTCACTGTAGGTCTTTCAGGGTTTCCTGGGGAGGAAAGGTATCCAAAGAACATCATCTGGTCACTGGGGTTCCTCATGGATCAGTTCTTGGACCCCTCTTCTACACCATATACACAACAACACTGGTACCCATTATACAAGCACGTGGTTTCTCCTACCATTGCTATGCTGATGATACACAGCTCTATCTTTCATTTCAACCAGATGATCCAACAGTAGCTTTACGGATCTCAGGCTGCCTGGTGGACATCTCTGCATGGATGAAAGAATATCACCTACAGCTCAACTTGTCAAAGACTGAGCTTTTTGTCTTCCCTGACACTCCAACTCTACAGTATTATTTCTCCATCCAACTAGGTTCTTCTACAATTACTCCATCAACTTCAGTCAGAAATCTTGGTGTAACCTTTGATGACTAGCTGACCTTCAAAGACCACATTGCAAAGACTGCTCAATCTTGCAGGTTTGCATTGTACAACATCAAGATCAGGCCCTTTCTAACAGAGCATGCGGCACAACTTCTTGTCCAGGCCTTTGTCATTTCTAGGCTGGACTACTGCAATGCTCTTCTGGCTGGATTTCCATCAAGCACAATCAAACCTCTTCAAATGATTCAGAATACAGCGGCACGACTGGTCTTCAACGAACCCAAAAGAGCCCAAGTTACACCTTTCTTTATCTCCTTGCACTGGCTACCAATTGTGGCTCGCATCAAGTTCAAGACATTGATGCTTGTATATAGAACAGCCACAGGCTCAGCACCCGCCTACTTCCACTCATTACTATGAATCTACATCCCCTCCAGAAGTCTGAGATCTGCAAGTGAGCGACGCCTCGTGGTACCATCACAGAGAGGCTCAAAATCACTTTCCAGAACATTCTCGTTCACCATTCCTGGCTGGTGGAATGATCTTCCCACCCCTATCTGGAATGCGGAATCCCTGACAATTTTCAAACAACAGCTGAAAACTCATCTCTTCCGAATCTACTTGAGCTCATCATCATAAAAAAAATTGTCTTTCTCTATATATATTTATTCCTTCTCTTTCTAGTTTGTACTTATTTTAACAATGTCTAAAACTTGGTATTACAAGCACTTTATTGGGTTTAGCGTGGCCTAACGGTCAGAGTGTTGGACTTGCAACCCAAGGGTTGTGAGTTCGAGTCTCGGGCTGACAGGAATTGTAGGTGGGGGAGTGAATGTACATCGCTCTCTCCACCTTCAATACCACGTCTGGGGTTGGCTTTAGCAAGGCACCAAACCCCCAACTGCTCCCCGGGCGCTGCAGCATAAATGCTCCGGGTGTGTGTTCACAGTGTGTGTGTGTTCACTGTTGTGTGTGTGCACTTTGGATGGGTTAAACGCAGAGCACGTATTCCGAGTATGGGTCACCATACTTGGCTGTATGTCATGTCACTTTCACTTTCACTTTCCTGTGTCTGTTTGCCTCTTTAAGAAGAATCGCTTTATATATCCCCCAATTGGATATATAAAGCGTCTGCAAAATAATTAAATGTAAATGTAAATAGTTAACAACATAGCCTAGATTAACCCACAGTAACAAATTTTAACCGATTATTCACCTATTTTGGTTTGCTGTATGTTTTTTAAAAACACGCTAAATATAAATTAAGTTTTTGACAGGAAAAAAATATACAAGTTATGTATAAGTTGAATTTTATTACATTCAGAAATAATAACGGCAGGCCTAATAATGTTACAATGTACCAACAGGGTATTTTTTAGTTCCCCTAACTTTACAAAAAATCCTTTAAATTTAACTATCAGAACAGAACAAGAATTAAAAATAAATTATTCTAATGGATAAATATAATTGCGGTATATAATAATATAGGCTTAGCTATAAACAAAAACAAAAAATAATAATAATAATTTAAAGCGAAATATAAGGTTAGGTTGAGCTTACCTCTCCCATTTGGGACATATCATAATGTTTCTATATTAGTGGTGTTTCCAATTTTTTAGATATTTTTTTTTTTGTTAGTTTGAGTATTATTTGTTGTTCATGAGTTTTTATGTGTTTTGTGGTAAAAATCATAATGAGCAAAAAATATACAAAAGTGGACCGCTGCTCACGTCAAATGCTACGCTGCGCTGATTCCAATGAATATATGCGTGTGAGGCACCAGAGTGATCAAACAGCTGAAACAGATAATACTCACACAGTAAAGGCATCATTCGAAACTGCAAAGGGTTAGCAGTTTGAAAAATCAAGAATAATAGTTGAGTTAATAAGAATTACTTCTAAATACTGGACAGTTCTCATTTCGCTCTGCATATGGAACCTGAAGGAATTTTTTTTTTTTTTTGCCAAGAACGAACCGAAATGAAAACATTTAGCTTTTAATCTGTGTATTTTAATATGTATATATATATATATATATATATATATATATATATATATATAGATTATTTAATTTATATATTTAATAACAATAGCATGCAGTAAGAGCCTTGTGTAAAGGTCTTTCTTTTAAATTTTGATGTGTAGACTGTAGCCTAAGACTATCCTACATTTTGAAATTAACTCACTGTAAATTTTCTAATGGTTTTTAGGTATGCTACAATGTTGTATTATAATGTTATTGTTGTTTCACTTTGTTGTTTCATCTCCGTTTACAAACCAAAATGTTACAATTACAGTCAGTTTGCAACGCGTCCCTTTGCGCCACCTGGCAGTAGTTGATTACATTATTTCAAATGAGTCTACCCCCCAAGATTACTTTTATAAACATGAGCCGCATCCAAAAGGTAAAGGGGGAGGTGCTGCTACAATTTATAAAAATATTTTTTTAGTATTTCTCAGAGGGCGGGCTTCAGGTATAACTCGTTTGAAGTAATGGTGCTTCTGTGGATGATGCAGTCCAGGAGGCCAGAATTGCAAAGAAGAAGGCCAAGAAGTCCATCACTGATGTATGTTTTTTGCATTATCTTACTCTATGCTAATTTAAACAGTTATTTGACTTTGTTTAGTTGCATGTCGTAGCAAAGAGAACATTCATGGAAGCTAATTCTATCTATATTGGTTAACTTGTTTTAATTGGACTATATTTCTGGCTGCCATGATGGCTGAGGAGCTGAAGAAGGAGCAGGACACCAGTGCTCACCTGGAGAGGATGAAGAAGAATATGGAGGTGACTGTCAAAGACCTGTAGTGCCATCTGGATGAGGTTGAGAGTCTGGCCATGAAGGGTGGAAAAAAACAGCTCCAGAAACTGGAGTCCAGGGTAAATTACAGGCTAAATACAGTCTTAGATGAACTAACCATGGCAAAGATGTGACAAGTGTCCCTAACTCACACTTATCTCAATAACAGCCTGAATTATTTGAAGCATGAAGTCAGCAAAGTTTGGCAACACACTTAAAGTCCCCCAATGCAATTGCTGCAAAGGTATTGGCTGCACATTGTGCCACTGAATCATATCGCTACACTCAAAAATCCACTGTCCAGTTTTGGTGAGTCAGTGTCTTCTGTAGTATCAGTCTCCAACAGAACGAATGCTGACTGGATGCTTTGGCACTATTCTCTGAAATCCCTTGATACCAGTGTTAATTTCGTGGATGAATAATTTTCGTTAACAACATTTTTTTCATTTCGACAACGAGAGGATAATTAACTCTTTTTGAATGACAAAAGCTATGACATTAATCTATTGACATATTCATCAATGAATTAAAATGACATGAAAATATTAGGAAGGGATGATTTGGGATGAGATTCATTCAGAACGAAACTGCTGCGAGGTTAGGAGTTTAGATGCATACATATGAACTGGCGGGACATAAGCTAATATACACTTGCTGCACATTGCACTAAACGTTAAAAAATTTCAATATTGGAGTAAGAGAAGAGCAGACATAAGGATAAATCTGACGACGCAAGAGAGAACTCATTTCAGTCCATTTCTCTGAGCGCACACACTGAAGCATACACACACAAAAACCACATCTCACAGTGCGCAAGTACTCTTTCACGTTGCATGAACGGAGAATTACACATAAAATGATGCCGAATTGTCTGTTTTGATGAGTATTCACGTAAACAGCAGGGAGAATGTGTATCAGTTCATTGCATCCATTGCAGCTGTGCAATTGGTTTTAAAGGGACAGTAGCCTAATTTAGTTGCTATTGTCCGAGTCATTTATTCAATTCAATTCAAGTTTATTTGTATAGCGCTTATTATGATACAAATCATTGCAAAGCAACTTTACAGAAAATTAAGTGTCTACAATATTTAGTAGTAGCTTAGCAGTGGTGACTGTCAGTTTATGTGCATATGGCAGAAATGTGTAGACAAATCAATTAACGACGTAATCAAACAGACAAACACTATTAACAGCAATTACAGTAGGTGGCCATCCAAAACGTTGGGTTCTACCGCCGCACGTACCGCCGCCGCCGCGTCTGCAAAGTGGCGCTTTAATCACAAGTTTTCAAACAAGCGCATCAAAGCACATTTTCGCAAATAGATGTCATCTTTTCCTCACCTAAGTGTTATATTTGACTGCAGTCAGGGAAAATGAAAGAAAAAATATTTAATATTCAAAGATGAAAGTTTAGTCTTTATGAAGATATGTGCGTTTCTTAGAACGAATTCAAGCAGGATAAATGTCAAGACTATGAGCCTGTGGTTATATTTTCTCTACACCATATTTTAGATTTGACATTTAAATAGTGTGCAGTATTATTTATATAATATGAATTATGTGTTATATTATTCAAAAGAAATTGTGGTTTACTTTGCATTGGAGCATTAAAAGTGTATAGCATAGTGAGCTAGGCTTGCGTGTTTTATAGATTATTTTCTTTATTTTTGTAAAACGTGAGGCACTGAATAATTTCGCTCCCATTATTTAGGCCTAATTAAAACAAGAAACAAATAAATTAAACCTGCACAATTTAACTAAATCATTGAAACTCTAAAGAATGGACTGATTAATAAAATGTCCTCATGATTAAACTCAAGTTCCCTTTCGAAAGCTTCAGTCGATGCTGCGCTGCTCAGCGCATTGGGAAACGTCTTGTTCGTGACCAGCTGTGAATAATGTGTGTAACACGTCGATAGAATTGACCCGGTGGTAATATAGCCTCGGTTGATGACGTCATCGGAGCGCGTCCGCAACACGGGGCTATAAATAGATAAGCCACAGGTGCATCAACAGGTCTTTTGTCTTCAGATCATTCTGTGCATGTGTGCCGTCAGGAAGATTCTTTTTGTCTACTACAGATCTTCGTACGATGACCCAACGAAACAGTAAGTGTTGTGTTCCTCCATGCTCTCGTCCTATGTATGAGCTGGATACGCATGATTACTGTTTTGTTTTGTTTGGGGGAAGAGCACGCGGTTCTGGCTTTAGAGACGGGGCGAGTGCGAGCATTGTGAACTGTTCTCAGTGAAGATGCTTCGTGCTCGTCTGAACTATTTTCAGACCGCACCCACCTTTTCGTCGGAGGGCTCTCGTGCGGGTCTGCGTGACGAGCGAGCGACGGGCCCGTCCCTTTCGCTTGCAGTGTCACCAGATCCACGCATCCTCTCTCGTGATCTCGAAGCGCGCTCCGGTGCTTCTTCGATTCACGAGGAGGATGATATATCTCTTGAGTCTTCGGGCGATGAGCAGGCCTCTGAACGCTCCTCTCGCGAGAGGAAATCGGTCGAGGAGCTGCTCGAGGTGGTTCCTCGCGCGGTGGACAGGCTGCAGCTTGAATGGCCACGCGACCAAGAGACCCCCAAAACGTAGTAAGCTGGAGGATAGGTTTCTGTCGGGTGGTAGGAGAGAGAGACCGCAACATCAGTCTCTCCCCTTTTTCGAGGACCTCCATGATGAACTGTCGAAGTCATGGAGCAAACCATATACTTCCCGCATCTTTGTGCCCTCGACGTTGACTTTTTCAACTATCGTGGATGCAAAATCGCGGGGATATTCGGAGATGCCTCGGGTTGAAGAGTCGCTTGCGAGCTATCTCTCACCTGAATCTGCATCCTCGGTGAAAAACCTACTCTCCCCACTAAACCTTGTAGAATTACATCATCGCTAGTGGGTAAAGCTTATCAAGCTGCAGGTCAGGCTGGTGCTGCGCTGCACACTATGGCGGTGTTACAGGCATACCAGGCTGACCTATTGAAGGACTTGAGTGTGGGCAGTACAATCGACGAGGAAGCATTCGCTGAGCTTCGTCGGGCCACAGATTTGTCTCTCCGGGCGACCAAGCAGACGGCTCGTGCCATTGGCCGGTCGATGTCAGCTTTAGTCAGCACGGAGAGGCATCTGTGGCTTAATTTGACGGGCATTAAAGAGAAGGAACGTTTGTTTCTTTTAGACTCCCCTATCTCTCCATCTGGCCTGTTTGGCGATTCAGTTAATTCGGTCGTCGACAGGTTTAGGGAAGTAAAGAAACATGAAGAAGCGTTCGTTCAGTTTCTTCCTCGCCGCACTCAAGGGGAGGGGCCATCAGCCACCCAGCCTCGCCCCGGTCCTTCAAAAACCAGGGAGGTTAAAAAGCAGAGCGTGACAGACCGTGCTCCCCCTCGTAGGGATTGGGGACAGGTTCGCCGTGCTCGGCAACCTCCCAAGCCAGACCTCAGGACTTTTATTAATAGGAAGAAGAAGTCCTGACGCCATGGCACCGGTGCTGGTGGGGGTAGTCCCTCACGGGGTGGGGCGCGCTCGAGAGCTTTTCGCCCCGCCCCGTTACCCTCACAAAACCCCTCCATCCCCGCCGCTTCTGGTGTCTCGGGGGGCGGGGGTTTCCAGCGAGATTTTAAATGTTCCAGTGCTTCCTGCCATCATTCTGGACACGGAACATCTAACATCCCCTCAAAGGAAGTATTGAAATTGGTACCACTCTCAGAGAGTCTGGCAGCGTGGAAACTTCTGCCAGGCATTTCTGCATGGGTATTGAGCACAGTACAGGATCCAATTTATTAGTCATCCTCCACGTTTCAACGGCGTGGTTTCCACTTCCGTGAAACCGGAGCTGATGCAGGTACTGTCTCAAGAGCTACAAACTCTTCTGGGCAAAGAGGCCATAGAACATGTTCCTCTTCCACAGAGAGAGTCGGGCTATTACAGCAGATACTTCTTAGTTCCCAAAAAGGGTGGGGGAGTGCGTCCAATCTTGGATCTTCGAGGCTTAAACCGTGCAATCAGAGCACTCAAGTTCAAGATGTTAACCGTCAAGACGGTCGTGTCGCAAATTCAGCATCGCGATTGGGTTTATCACGATCGATCTGAAGGACGCATATTTTCATATAGAGATTTTGCCACAACACAGGAAATTCCTGAGGTTAGCTTTCGGGGGCGAAGCATACCAGTTTCGGGTTCTTCCTTTCGGCCTAGCCTTATCACCCCGCACGTACACAAAATGCATGGATGCAGCGCTGGCTCCATTACGACTCCAGGGCATCCGCATTTTGAATTATATCGACGATTGGCTGATACTAGCGCAATCGCGAGAGATGGCGCTACAACACAGGGACATCGTGTTAGCTCATCTAGTTTCTCTGGGGTTGAGACTCAACACCGAGAAGAGTGTTCTCTGTCCGACTCAGAGAAGGACTTATCTCGGGATCGTTTGGGATTCGATCACGATGCGGGCACAACTGTCTCCCGCTCGGATCGAGACCATTCAGCAGACCATGAGCAAGGTCAGGCTAGGCCAGGATCGCACTGTTCGTCAGTATCAAAAGATGCTAGGTTTCATGGCTTCAGCATCCACGGTGATTCCTTTGGGGCTGTTGCACATGAGACCGTTTCAGTTGTGGCTAAAAGCCAGAGGATTTCATCCGAGAGCCAATCCTCAAAGGCGAATAAAAGTGACGCGCCGCGGGCTTCGTACACTATCTCTGTGGATCAGACCCCGGTTCCTTGCCTTGGGTCCCACTCTAGGGGCACCGTGTCGTCGCAGACTGCTAACGACAGATGCCTCCCTGTTGGGCTGGGGAGCAGTTTTGGATGGCCACCCAGCTCAAGGGGAATGGGGGGGTCGTCAGCTCGATTGGCACATCAATTGCCTCGAGCTGATGGCCGTATTTCTGGCTCTGAAATATTTCCTCCATCATTTGAGAGACTGTCATGTTCTAGTACGGGTGGACACACACAGCAACAGTCTCATATATAAATCACCAGGGGGGTCTGCGCTCACGCAATCTGAACAAGATAGCGAGGCAGATTTTTCTTTGGGCCCAGGACAAGCTCCTGTCACTCAGGGCAGTTTACATTCCGGGGCGTTTGAATGTGGGAGCGGATTTACTGTCCAGACAGACACTTCCGACAGGGGAATGGAAACTCCACCCAGAGGTAGTGGAGCAGATTTGGGAAAAATTTTTACGAAGCAGTGGTGGACCTCTTCGCCTCCCTTCAGACAGCGCAATGTCCCCTCTACTTCTCTCTGAGTCACCCAGCCCCCCTGGGTCTGGATGCGATGGCACACACATGGCCCAGAATGCGCCTGTATGCATTTCCTCCAGTTTCTCTGCTCCCGGGAGTCCTAGCCAGAGTTCGCCAACAAGGGTCTTGCTTCTTGCTGATAGTGCCACGTTGGCCGAACAGGGTATGGTTCTCGGAGATAATATCTCTCCTCGACGGCTCGCCTTGGGCGATTCCGGAGAGGAGGGACCTTCTGTCTCAGGCAGGGGGTACGATATTCCATCCCAGGCCCGACCTGTGGAATCTTCATGTTTGGCCCCGGAAGGGTACCAGCTGAGGAACACAGGGCTGTCGCCGGGTGTTATTGATACCATCCTTAGTGCTAGGGCTTCCTCCACCAGACGGAGTTATGCCATTAAATGGGGTGTCTTTGACAGGTGGTGTGTGGTACACAATGTAGATCCGGTCAACTGCCATATTGCTTCAGTTCTGGACTTCATGCAAGAGAAGTTGTCAACAGGCACATGCCCTGCTACTCTTAAGGTTTATGTGGCCGCTGTTTCGGCTTGCCACGCCTTGATTGACGGGGTGCCACTCGGGAGACACCCTCTGCTCTCTCACGCTTTCTTCGTGGGGCCAGACGACTGAGGCCTACAGTAAAGACCAAGATGCCTTCTTGGGACTTAGCTGTAGTTCTCGAGGGTCTGGTTGAAACCCCCTTTGAACCTTTAGAGTCAGCGTCTGATAGACTTCTAACTCTAAAAATGGTTTTTCTCATGGCAATAACTTCTTTGAAGAGGATTGGGGATATGCAGGCTCTGTCTATCTCACCATCATGCTTAGACTTTGCCCCCGGGGAGCGTGAAAGTGATTCTGCATCCTCATCCTGATTACCTGCCTAAGGTTCCGTTTTCGGCTGTACATCCGGTCATTCTAGAGGCCTTCTGTCCTCCGCCGTTCGCAACGCCGGAGCAGGAGATATCTTATAGACTGTGTCCAGTCCGTGCTCTTCAGACTTACGTCCACCGCACTAGCCAGTGGCGTAAGTCGGAGCAACTGTTCGTCTGTTATGGTGGTGGTAACAGAGGAGCAGCTGCCACCAGGCAGACCATGTCTCACTGGGTCATGGATGCTATTGCTTTGGCTTATGAGGCGAGCGGTCAAGGCTTCGCCTATAGGTCTTAGAGCTCACTCCACAAGGGGGGTCGCCTCCTCTAGTGCTTTAGCAAGGGGTGCCCCCTTACAACGGGTTTGTGATGCGGCAGGTTGGTCCTCTCCGCGCACATTCATAAGATTTTATAGTTTGGATGTCCATGCTACTCCGGGCTCTCATGTCCTTGAGTCAACATCACAAGCTAATGTCTGAGGCCTTCTTGTGGTTTGGTAGCACACCTGCACAACCTTAGGGGTCCGGACATTTTCAAGCACGGCGGCGTGGGTATTCTCGTTCCCAATGCGCTGAGCAGCGCAGCATCGACTGAAGCTTTCGAAAGGGAACGTTCCCGTTACTTAGCTGTAACCTTGTTCCCTGAGAAAGCGGAACGAGATGCTGCGCTGCATTGCCGTACTGAAATATGTCCCAGGACTGCTCTTCAGACAAAATGTCCTGTTGATGCACCTGTGGCTTATCTATTTATAGCCCCGTGTTGCGGACGCGCTCCGATGACGTCATCAACCGAGGCTATATTACCACCGGGTCAATTCTATCGACGTGTTACACACATTATTCACAGCTGGTCACGAACAAGACGTTTCCCAATGCGCTGAGCAGCGCAGCATCTCGTTCCGCTTTCTCAGGGAACAAGGTTACAGCTAAGTAACCGGGAACGTTCTCTCATTATAATCAACGAAATACACACGATGTAAAAAAGAGCTTCATTAATTGACAACTTCAGTCTTCTTTATTTGCTTTCATGTAATTTAAGTAAAAAAATAGAAAATAAATAAATAAATAAATTGTAGCCGCATTTAAATGCAGGTTTGTATAATATTCCGTAAAATATCAGTGAAAGATTTGCTCGGCGCGCATGATGCTGAGTGCACGTGCAGCGTTTATTCTTATTTGTCTACATATTTTATCTTCATTACAAATCTTGTTTGGTTTTATTTAGGATAATTGCATGTAAAAAAATATTTGCTTTGTAATGCATATGCTAAATGTGAATTATTATTCATATTCAAGTGTTTGTGCGAAAATTATTACGCATGCCTGACAGGGAGGCGCCCTCTCAGTCACATGATTTTTTTCCTAATAATGAAATAACTGAAAATTTTGGTGTCTCACATACATGAGAAATATATCTACAGAAAGCTTGAAATGTCTTTTAAACGAATCAATTCAAAACAAAAGCATTATGTAATCTGTGAGGGTTGTATTTCTCTCTAAAGGCACGTCCATGTGGAGAGAGCCAGCACTGTGAATTTCATCTTGCAGCCGACAAGAAAACATTTGTTTATTAATAAATAATTAAAATGTCTCCTTTTTCACAATTATTGGACTACTTCTGCCTGTGCTTTTTGGCAAACTTAATGCATGTGCTTGAGCGCGGAATATATTAAGGCTCATTATGGATTATAGATGTAAATTTAATATAAACCTGCGATTAGTTGAATAATGCAACGAATAATGACTAATGAACGACTAGTAACTAGAAAAATTTTATATGGGAGGCAGATCTATTAAATACCCTCTAGACATCTCTGTTAAAGTTTTTAAAGCATTTTATACGCGTTTGCATAAGTTCTTCTTTCAGAACGGTCTGTAATGGAGAGATGTTAAATCACATAAAGTCTACAAAATATATAAAAACTCTTTTGTTTATTTTCATGTCTGTAAAAAAAAGCCTATAAAATGTTCATAAACGGATACTTTACTGATGTCTGGACTCTGTTTGGGATTTAGAAAAACTTCAATATATTGTTCATGAATACATTCTGTGAAAATTTATATTTCACACTCTAAAAAATATTGTATGGATGCAACAAAATAAAATGTCCGAGGCTCCACTCAGGGCTCGTAGTTCTGATTGGGCTCAACCCTCCCCCGCGTGTTTGAGACACACTGCCGAGCAGAGTATGAGTGGAGCGGAGTGATTCTGACTGGAGCGAGGAGAGGATTTTTTAAAAGTCGGAGCGTCGTGGTTTTCACTCGCTCCAGCACCGCTCCATCACGAGTGCAATTCATGCCAACAGCCCATAATATAACTGCATATTTAGTAAGAATTCACATGATAAACATATTTAGCTATAGCTTGATACACATAATCTCTCCGATCAGAAGATTATAATGACGGCAATAGTCGAGCAGGATGTTACAGGCTAGTTCTCAAGGAGTTTGTATGTTCCTTTTACTGATTATTTTCGGGTTAAAGCATGATTTAAACAGATACAGCACATTCACACGCAATCGCTGTCGCAAAAATACATTCAAACAAATGTAATTTTACAGTGCTACTTCATTTACATTACATTTACATTTAATCATTTAGCAGACGCTTTTATCCAAAGCGACTTACAAATGAGAACGATAGAAGCAATCAGATCAACAAGAGAACAACAACGGTATACAAGTGCTATGACAAGTCTCAGTTAGTCTAGTACAGAACACATAGCCAGGTTTTTTTTTTTCTTTTTTTTATAAGAATGTGATAGACAAGAAAAGAAAAGGTAAGTACTAGTATTAGTTGGTTAAGTGCTGGTGAAAAAAGATGAGTCTTTAGATGTTTTTTGAAAATGAGTAAAGACTCAAGGCTGTTCGAAGGCTGGGTCATTCCACCAGCTGGGCGCAGTCCAGGAAAAGGTCCGTGAGAGTGATTTTGAACCTCTTTGGGATGGCACCACAAGGCGTCGAAGTTGGGTGGCTTGCTCTGACAGGAAGGGTCTAATCTTCCTAATGTTATATAAGGCAAATCTGCAGGACCGGGTCGTTGTAGCAATATGGTCGGTGAAGCTTAACTGATCATCCATCACAACTCCTAGGTTTCTGGCTGTCCTGGAAGGAGTTATGGTTGATGAACCCAGCTGTTTAGAGAAGTTGTGATGAAATGATGGGTTAGCTGGAACAACCAGCAGTTCAGTCTTAGTAAGGTTGAGCTGAAGGTGATAGTCATTCATCCAGCTAGAAATGTCACTCAGACAGCCTGAAATGCGAGCAACTACCGTCGGGTCATCTGGTTGGAAGGGTTAGGGTTACTTCATCTGTAACTGATTTTGAAATCTGTAAGAAATGCATCGATCTGTAGATAAAATAACTGACAATGATAAAAATAACTGAAAATGTACTGTTATTTTCATCACAAACAAAATTTGCACCGCAGAAAGCAGCAATTATACCTTTTAATGCTGACAATGTTATTAGTTTAGCGTTTGGTATAAAAAAAAGTTTGCACACAATAGCCTAATCCCCTTTGAAACTCTTCTGTTATTTTATTTATTTATTTATTTATTATTTTATTTTTATAGGCTACGTTATGAACATAACATTTCAACTTTAGCCATGGAGTGGTGTTTCTGGTATCAATGAACGCGGAGCGGAGTGATTATTAAATGCTCGGAGTGCGGAGGGAAATTGTTGCTGCTCCACTCTCACATACTCTGCTGCCGAGTGAGAGAGATGTTTCACCCTACGAAATGAACACGACCGTCCGGTGTAGACACGGTTAGACAGTGCCTGCTATATTTACAAATAATTGATATAAGAAATAAAAATAAATACATAACCTAAACCAGCGGCATAATCGAGATGAAAATATAGACTAGAAAATATATTTACACTTGGTCTGTCCTACGTCCATGACACTGACTCACTGCGGAGCTGCCAGTTTTAATCTGAACAGCTCTTAATGCCGAGTGGATGGTTAGATGCATGATGGGCTAGTATTAAAAAAATAAATTAATAAATAAAATAAAGGTCTTTCCAGCATTAAGATAATAACATTAGCTACTGCTTTTTTAAATCATCTTGTTTCAGTTATAAATTTGACTGGTAAATGATAAAGAATTATATTAAAACTTGTTTTGAACAATTTATTTGTCATTTGAATATTGATTTTAAGTAGGGAGGCAAAAAAATAAAAATCGATTTAAATCGTAAATCTGATTTTTTTTTTTTAGGCCATCACCCAGCCCTAATGCAACAGTTTTTTTTTTTTTTTTTTTTTTTAGGTTAAGGCAACTTCCTCTGAAATTAAGTTATAATAACTAATAAACTTTATTGCGCTATACAGTAGTCAACATTTGAAGTGGATCAAACCTTTCTTTAAAGTTGTTTTAAAACCAATATTTATTATAAATCTGTTCTGCAAGTTTGAAACCCTCATAAGACACTGTTCATATGAAAGACCAAGAGATTCACACCTTTATCTCGACCCCCACAAGCTATACAGAACTACCCCCCAACCCCCTCCAGCTGAACTGAACCCGGTCTGTTTGTTGTCTGTGAGGAACGGTGTGTTGTCATGTTACTGGGTTGAAACATGCCTGCATTTACAGCAGCCTTACTCTTTTTATTCATTATTTTCCCGCAGCCCATATTATTATTATCACTAGACCAAAATAATAACAAATTCTCAATTGATAATTAATCATTATTTTTGAGAAAATCGTAGACGTTTGTGAAGGTAGGCGTTTGAGGCAGGCTTTAAGACCAAGCGGAGTCCTCTGTCAGCTGCTGCCTCCTCACAGCGCGCGTCTCACGCTCACTGACCCAGCTTCACCGTCCGCGTTTGGATTTTATAAAATCAGTCTGAGCGAATACAACTTACTGATCATGAGCCCAATATTTAGCAAGGCGGGAAAACATTCAGTCTACCTGAAGAAAGGCGTATTTCATTGAGCTAATGCTGTTAAATAGAGATTAAAAAAAAAAAAAAAAACACTTAAGGCTATTCTTAAACTTGGAGCTCATTATATTGAAGTACAAATCCAAACACCAGATGCAGCCTACACTCTCAGTGTTCTTTCATTGAAAAGTATCCATTTTATTTATTCACAGGTTATATGGTTGAAATAATATTTTAGTTGAAAACTTTAAGTGCCATTGTTTAAAAAAAAATGCATCATTGAAATGTTTCATAGACATTTATGCTTTAAAATCCAATGGACAGACATAGGCCTTTATTATTGTACATTAAAAATATTTGGATCGTCCCTTATTTTTTTAAAGAGTAGGATCATTATACGAAAACGTGCCATTTTGTGTCCCTCAGAAAAAAAAGCTCTGTAAATCTTAATAAACCATAAAACAAATAAAATATTTTATAATTTAGTTTCTATAATATGTCTCATAATATAAGAATAAACTAATTTCTGTTTCTTTTGTTTTTAAAGGATTTTAATCACATTTTTGTGCAAAGCATCTTGCAGAAATGTTTAAAATGGCCTGTCCCTCAGTATGATTTTTCTACTTCTACTTGCTATCGAGGCCAAAAAAGTCAAACTATAATAAAAAAAAACATATACTTGTATAAAGCCTTAAGTGTCAGTTCATTAGTCATGAATGGATTTTATTCTTAACGTGTCAAATTAAAAAAAAAACACAATTTAGTCGGGTCCCTAGGTTCTCGTCAACCCTGTTACTTTTTATGAAAACACCTCTTTAAAGATAATGGACTGTTCCAAAAGTTGCATCAGTTCCAGGAAGTGACATCATCTGCCTTTCATGAAGTTGATGGTAGAAGACAAGTAAGTGTTCTCTTCTTTTTAATGAATTTTCTTTGAGTTTATGTAATGTCTGAAAGACAGGGACACGCTCATTGTGTCAGCCCTGTTACCAGAAAAGCATACGTTAAAAAGTTATTTGTACATATTTAAAAATGTTCATATATAACAACATTTAAGCCTCTCATTAAGGCATGTAATGTGGTGTCATGACCTATACCTCATGGCTAGTAATGGCCGCCAATAACCTTTTTTCATCAACCCTGTTACCGTCAACCCTGTTACCATTCCAAGGTAACAGGGTTGACGCAAGTATGCTTTTGTGTGTCTTACCCATGTTGTATACCCAAGAAAGGGTTGAATCAAGGGCAACTGGACTTGGTACTTCCATATTTGAAGATATTGCCTCTCATCCAAGGGGTTTCTTCAGTTCTAAATGACTGATGTGGAGTGCCAGGTATTTAACCTCTGTGGGGTTGTCACCCCTGAGCCAACCATTCTTGGATAACTATGACCTGGATGACTGAGAATTTTAACAGACGTACTTTTCTTACTAATAGTATTTACATAATATACATGCTTTTACAGTTTTCATCCCTAAAAATCATGTTTTTTATTTATTCTACTGATAGATAGTTGAATGTGTTGAGGTTACTGACCTATAATGATACACACAAGTGCATTGTGTTTTATAAATGTGCTTTATAAACCAAAAGTCATTATTATTTTTATTATGAGAAGTCAATAAATTAACATGGTTGCTGTTAAAGTGTTTTATGTATTTTTATTTGATTTGATTTTGTTAGGATGCCTCTTTCGGCAGCTGAGAAACAGCGCAGATACAGACAACGTAGAGATGCTGATCCTGAGAGACGAGAAGCATATTTACAACCCCAAATCAGAAAAAGTTGGGACAGTATGGAAAACGAAAAAAAAGAAAAAAAGAAGTGATTTCTAAATTTACTTTGACTTGTATTTAATTGCAGACAATATGAACACAAAATATTTCATGTTTTGTCTGGTCAACTTCATGTCATTTGTAAATATGCATCCTTTCCTGTCATTCAGACCTGCAACACATTTAAAAAAAGGTTGGGACAGTAAAGCATTTACCACTTTGTAATGTTGCCATTCCTTTTCACAACACGACACCAAGTGATGAAGTGTTTCAGGTGTAATTTTGTCCCATTCTTCCTGCAAACAAGTCTTAAGGTGGGCAACAGTACGGGGTCTTCGTTGTCGCATTTTGCGCTTCAAAATGCGCCACACATTCTCTATTGGAGAAAGGTCGGGACTGCAGGCAGGCCAGTCAAGTACCCGTACCCTCTTCCTCCGCAGCCAGGACTTTGTAATGTGTGCAGAATGTGGTTTTGCATTGTCTTGTTGAAATATGCATGGACGTCCCTGGAAAAGATGTCTTCTTGAAGGCAGCATATTATGCTCCACAATCTCTATGTACTTTTCAGCATTAATGGTGCCTTCACAGAAGTGCAAGTTACCTTTGCCAAGGGCACTGACACAGCCCCATACCATGACAGACCCTGGCTTTTGGACTTGTTGCTGGTAACAGTCTGGATGATCCTTTTCTTCAGCACACGGCGTCCATTCCTCCCAAAAAATACCTGGAATACTGATTCATCTGACCACAGTACACGTTTCCACTGTTTGATGGTCCATCCCAGATGCCTCCGAGCCCAGAGAAGTCGACGGTGCTTCTGGACACTGTTAACATAGGGCTTCCTTTTGGCACAGTACAGTTTTAACTGGCATTTGTGGATGTAACTACGTATTGTGGTACTTGACAAAGGTTTGCCAAAGTAGTCCTGAGCCCATGTGGTGATATCGCTTATAGATGAATGACGATTCTTGATGCAGTGCCGCCTGAGGGATCGGAGATCATGGTTGTTCAGCTTAGGCTTGCGCCCTTGTCCTTTACGCACTGAAATTCCTCCAGATTCCTTGAATCTTTTAATTATGTTATGCACTGTTGAATGTGAAATATCCAAATCTCTTCCTATCTTTCTTTGAGGAACATTGTTTTTAAACATTTCAATAATTTTCTCACGTATTTGTTGGCAAACTGGCGATCCTCGGCCCATCTTTGCTCCTAAAGGATTAGACCTTTCTTGGATGCTCCTTTTGTACCAAATGATAATTACAATCACCTGTTGACATCACCTGTTTCAAATCACATCATTATTTAACAATTTTACCTCATTACTAGCCCTAAATTGCTCCTGTCCCAACTTTTTTTTAAATGTGTTGCAGGTCTGAATGACAGGAAAGGAGGCATATTTACAAATGACATAAAGTTGACCAGACAAAACATGAAATATTTTGTGTTCATATTGTCTGCAATTAAATACAAGTCAAAGTAAATTTAGAAATCACTGCTTTCTTTTTTTATTTGCGTTTTCCATACTGTCCCAACTTTTTCTGATTTGGGGTTGTAGGAAAAAAGAGGGCAAAATGGAGAAAGGACAGAGACACAGGGAAAAAGTGGTCAGTTAATGAACTAAATGACATAGAAAGGAGAGCCAAGCGGTGGACCAGGACCAGCACAAGTGAAAAGCAGAACAGCCAAAGCAGCAAGTGCAGCAATCATACATCAGTGCATGACGCCACCTCTAAGTCCAGAACCAGGTGTAGAGCCAGCGCCAGGGCCCTCAAGGTTAGAGTTAGAGTAAATAGCCCTAACCCTAACCCTTTTGTTCAATGTTTCAGTTTTGTAAATTTCAATTTAAGTGTGTGTGTGTGTGTGTGTGTGGGTGTGTGTGTGTGTGTGTGTGTGTGTTTGTGTGTGTGTGTGTGTTTTTTGTGACATATCAGGACACAACTTTGTATAATGACATGGGTATGACACAGGTATTACAAGGAGAGAGTGACTTATGAGGACATACTGTAACCCATGTCCCCATTTTTCAAAACGCTTATAAACCATACAGAATGAGGTTTTTTTGAGAAAGTAAAAATGCACAAAGTTTCCTGTGAGGGTTAAGGTTAAGTATTGGGTTGGTGTAGGGCGATAAAATATACAGTCTCAACAGTATAAAAACCATTACACCTATGGTATGTCCCCACTTTTCACAAAAACACCCCTGTGTGTGTGTGTGGGGGGGTGCATACATGCATGTTCATGTACATGCATCTCCCTATTTATTTATGATAATTTGGGCGGGAATGGTTAACAAAAGAAATCGCTGCATCACCATTCACCTTCAGGATAGAATCAGGAAATGGCCACTCTGAAATGTCGATATGTGTCTAATCTTTAAACCCAATTTCTCTAGACATAAGATTTTTCACCAGTTTACTTCCTCCATGTTACAACACACTCACCAAATGCCTACATAATCATTATATGATCTGCATTTTGTTTTTTATACTTTTTTATAGTGGCCTTTAGTAAGTGATCGTTAGTGGTTTTTGCTTATTCTGTTAAGGCCAAACATGTTCAATTGGTCATTTAATTGCAATGTAATGTTAATGTTTTAATAAAACAATTGGTTTACATTTACATCTGCAGAATCATCATTTTTCATAATTTTTATGCTAAAATATCTCAATAGAGCTGTCTACAAAATATGCTGATTAGTCATGTTGAATTAAAGGTTTATGAATGTCCAATTAAGACTCCATTACAACTATAACTGTAACTCAAACAAGCAGTATAACCAATACGGTAACTGTTGTCAACCCTGTTACTTGTATAATATTCTAATATCATTTAAAAATGAAAATAAAAATGTAATCAACTATTTGTAAATGTTTAGTAAGAGAGGCTAATAATCCACTCAAAATTTAATTGAGGTGTTTTATTTTTGTTTCCATACATTTTTCTTAAAACAGAAGATGCTGGGAGAGTGTCATTTGGAAATGAACGTATTCATCCACTAAAAAAAAATTAAACTTTCAATATTCTCAATTCACAAACACTCTTAATGTAACAAGGGGGGATTTATCTTTCACAGTATACCAGATTTGTTCTATATATGTATTTAAAACCTTTTCAAAAAATAATTAATATGTCGGTAACAGGGTTGACCAAACACACACATTTACGTTGGTTATATGAAAAAAAAAAAAAAAAAAAAAAAAAATAGCCTGAGATGGCACGGCACATTTTCCCTAAAAGGTAAGGATCTACTACATCCAAAAAGGGGCTTAAAGATGTTCAAAACAGTACTTTGAAAATCAAACAATAAAAGTGGGAAATGGCACATTTTTGTATAATGACCCAGTAAATACTTATTTTCTTCAAGAATAAACATTATAAATAAAGATAAAAGAAAGAAACCTCTATTAGCCCTTATTTTCCATTTCTGAAGTTAATTTGCAACTCTAATGATGATGTGACTCCCCTGACAGTGGCACGTTCCTCAAAAAAATAAAAAATAAATAAAACCTTGTTAGAGCAATGTTAGCGATTAATAGAATAAAAAAAAAAAAAAAAAAAAGTGTGCTTGGTTTCCGAAATGGAAAACGAATACAGCTCGTAAAAAAAAATGATACGATGAAAAAGTCATGATAACATTAATTCATAAAAATAATTTAAGCAATTAAAACCTTTTTTTTTTTTTTTTTTTTTTAAATACCATATTCAACTTTCAATACTATTAAATTTCAATACTATTAAACTGACTTTAAAATCTTAAGTTTATAAGTTGATACGGTACAATATCACAGTGCATGTTAAATAGTCTAAATGAACTTGTATCTTATATAGTATCCGAAGACCTTGATTGTGTTACGGAGCCAATGGAACCAGAAACGTGCGGATCCAAATGCAACGCTTTATTAGACCACATGTAAGATAGGCTAAGATCAGACACCAGCAAACAGGAACAGAGGATACAAGACAAAGAGTGATGCATAGGCGGACGTGGATCTGCGATCTGCGAACAATATCCAATCGGGTAGTCCAATGGGGTCATCTGTATCCAGGCGATGATCAAGCAAGGGGCAGACAATCTCCAACAGGGGCAAGACTAGAGAGGTAAACTAAGGCAGGCAGAAGGTTGAGGCATGGAGTGAAACTAGAATGATTAAACTAAAGTTAAGACATGAAAAGACTAGAATAGTAGAACTAAGACTAGGAACTAAGAACTAAGGCAGGGAACTAGAATGATAGAACTAAAGCTAAGAAACAGAATGAAACTCAGAAAGGTAAACGGCTCTGCAAAGTAGCTAACGCTCTCAAGTGCTAAATGCTAACAACACTCGGCCTAGATGAGCAAGCCTTTTGTAGAGCATGTGGATTGGCCTCAGATGTGCATGTAATCAGTGAGATGCATTGTGGGAACTGTAGTCCAGGGTGATCTGTGACAGTCTGTGTGGTGCAAGAGTCAATGTAAAGCACAGGCAAATTCTGTTGGCGATCGGACAGAAGACTACAAACCAGGTCCGTTACAGATTGCATGTTAGCATAAAACTAACAATATATTTTGACTTTTTTTTTTTATGAATAATTCCTGTATAAAATGTGACAGCAACCTTTATATCAAACATTTTGAAATCGTCCACAGCTGAGCATCACGGAGTGAATGCGCATGCACAAAGTCATTTTCGGATGCAATGGAAAAATAAAGCTGGATAAAAACATACACGAAACTTGTAAATAGTTAATAACATAGCCTAGATTAGGCCCATCTCTGTTCCTAAGTATATAATGTAAATCTGTTAACCCACAATAGGCCTAACACATTTTAACTGATTAATCGCCTATTTTCGTTCGTTTTTTTAAACACGCTAAAAAATAAATTAAATTTGTGAGAGTTGCATTTTATTACATTCAGAAAAAATTACGGCAGGCCTAATAATGTTATAGGCTAATGTACCAAAAGGATATTTTCAGTTCCCTTCACTTTACAACAAATCCTTTAAATTCAACAAATTTATCAGAACAGAACAAGAATTACAAATATATAATTCTAATGGATAAATATAATTGCAGTATATAATAATATAGGCTTACAAACAAAACAAAAATAATAATTAAAAATAATTTAAAGCGATACATAAGGTTGGGCTTATCTCTCTCATTTGGGACAAATCCAAACATGTTGCCAATTTGAAGCTAAACTCTTATTCATTAGGTAAAATAGGCTTTGGATTTCACATGTGTTTCAGTATCTACGCAAAAAAAAAAAAAATCATAATGAGCAAAAATATGCCAAAATGGACTGCTGCTCGCGCCGCATGGCTCGAATGAATATGTGCGCGTGAGGCACCAGCGCGATCAAAGTCACAATTCACAATTTTTGGTCACGCAGTAAAGGCATAATTCGAAAATGCAAAGTGTTAGCAGTTTGAATAATCAAGAATAATAACAGAGTTAATAAGAATTATTTGTAAATGCTGGACCGTTCTCATTTCGCTCTGCATATGGAGCCTGAATATTATTTTTATTATTTTTTAACCAAGAATGAACCGAAATGAAAACATTTAGCTTTTAATCCGTATACATATACATATATATATATATATATATATATATATATATATATATATATATATATGCCTATATATGTAATGACTGTTTAATAACAATAGCAAGCATAAGAGCCTTTGTGTAAAGGTCTTTCTTGAAATTTTTGATAAGTAGACTGTAGCCTAAGACTATCCTAATTTTAATGGCTTTTAAGGATGGTATAATGTATAATATAATGTTATTGTTGTTTTACGTCTTCCTTTCATTTTACAATTACATTCATTTCACAGTCCGTCCCTTTGCGCCACCTGGCGGTAGTTTCGCGAATGATTTTAACACGCGACTGACTTGCAGTTAACGCCGCGGTCCTGCAAAAATTTGGTAGTTCTGTATGTTGTTTCAGGGTTAGCATCATCTGACATCCTCTGAGAGGTTGGCATCATCTCTTCTCAGGTGTTCTGGATCCAGACTGGAGCTTGTGTAAATCCTGGTTACCATGGGATGTAAATCCCGTGGCAAAACAGAGAAAAGAAACAAATAGAGACATAATTAGCGTAGCTGCTGTTCCAAGCAAGTAAAATTAATTAGTTTAACCTAAGCTTAAGAATAATAATGCACATTTGATCAGATACTGGAGTCCAAACTTATGAGATGCTTAATTTGATTGCTTGGCCAAAGAGATGTGTTTTTGAAAGTGAAAGTGAAAGTGAAAGTGAAAGTGAAAGTGAAAGTCGTGACATTTGCCAAGTATGGTAACCCAGACTCGGAATTGGTGCTCTGCATTTAACCCATCCAAGTGCACACACACAGCAGTGAGAAGTTAACACACCGTGAACACACACCCGGGGCAGTGGGCAGCTATATATCCAGCACCCGGGGAGCAACTGGGGGTTCAGTGCCTTGCTCAAGGGCACTTCAGCCATGAGTATTGAGGGTGGAAGAGAGCACTGTTCATTCACTCCCTCTCACCTACAACTCCTGCCAGCACAGAGACTCGAACCTGTGACCTTCGGGTTACAAGTCCAACTCTCTTACCATTAGGCCACAGCTGCCCCTTTTAATCTAGATTTAAACAGAGAGAGTGTGTCTGAACCCCAAACATTATCAGGAAGGCTATTCCAGAGTTTGGGAGCCCAAATGCGAAAAAGCTCTACCTCCTTTAGTGGACTTTGCTATCCTAGGGAACTACCAAAAGTCCAGCGTTTTGTGACCTTAGGGAGCGTGATGGATTGAAGCGTGGTAGTAGACTAATTAGGTATGCAGGAGCTAAACCATTAAGGGCCTTATAAGTAAGTAATAATATTTTGTAACTGATACAGAACTTAATAGGTAGCCAGTGCAGAGACTGTAGAATTGGGGTAATATGGTCATATTTTCTTGGCCTGGTAAGGACTCTAGCCACTGCATTTTGGACTACCTGCAGTTTGTTTATTGAAGATGCAGGACAACCACGTAGCAGTGCATTACAATAGTCCAGTCTAGAGGTCATAAATGCATGAACTAACTTTTCTGCATCAGAAACAGGTAACAGGTTTTGTAGATTGACAACTTTTCTAAGATGGAAGAATGCTGTTTTTGTAATTTGGGAAATAGGGTTTTCAAAGGACAAGTTGCTGTCTAATATAACACCCAGATTTTTGACTTTAGAGGAAGTAACAGTACATCTGTTTAGTTGCAAACTGTAATCTACGAGTTTCTGTGTACTGTTTTTTTTGGTCCAATAAGTAATATTTTTAAGAGTTTTTTTTAAGTGTGATGTAATAATTGTTTGTTTGTGCTTAAATATTGTAAAGATGATACTGAATTAATGTATAACTCATGATTATCTAAGCTATTCGTTAATGATTGCCACATTATCAACTAATAATGAGTCAGTCTGGTTAATATATTAGTTCATACATGAATTGTTATTAATTAAATATGTGATTATGGATTAATTCCCTAATAACTTATTTCTTTAACTAATAGTGTTAACTTGTTAACTACCACAGTGAGGCAAAGCCTTGTATTTCAACTTCCAGGCAAAACAGGTAAAGCAATATGCATTAATACATGATTAATTACTGCATTATTTGTGCAAATTCATGTGTAAATTACTATAATTACTAAATTATGAGTTAATGATGATGTGCCTCAACAAGTAAAGTCACAACATAATGATATATTCACAAACCATCAGCTAATGATTAATTAATGACCATCACTAGAGTTTATAAAAGCCATTTATTAAACGCATTTATTAAACCAAGATTAAACACTTGTAAAGTGTGTACACTTGTAACACTTTACACATGCACAGTGCTTAAGAAACATGTTTCCATAACACATACATTAAACAAATCATTAAAACATTTACCAAACATAAAATTAAATACTCCCCTTTCTATGACATCCATTAGCTTAAAAAACAAAAAAAAAAAACCTAGTGTTGTGTTCTTTTGTGCATATTGGCCAGTAGGTGGAAATAGAGGTTCATGATATACGTTTAGTTGAATAGAGAAGAAGGAGAGAGTCCGAAGCATCCCACCTGCTACTGCGTATGCTGTACCACTCTGCTATTTAATTTGGTTAAATAAAGGATCTTGATGTTCGAATGCCTCCTCATTGCTTCTTACAAAGGATATAACAATTGGCGACGAGGTATTTTTTTTACTTGAGGATGGCAGCTGTTTCTACTTTTCCCACGCCATTTTTACCATGTCCCGGAGAACCAACTATTGCTGCGGATGTTCCAGAACTATTTGCTCGTTGTTGGTGCTTCTGGAGATGCATGGCCGGTCGAACGAAAACGAGCACTTCTTCTACATTGTCTCGGGACTGAAGGCCAGAGGTTGTTCTATACCTTGCCGAATCAAGGTGATTCGATGGAGGATGCGATCGCGACCTTGAAAGCGCACTTTGCTCCTCGACGGAACATAGTGGCTGAACGTCATGCTTTCAGGAAACGTATTCAGGTACCAGGAGAAACCATACTTCAGTACGTAGCTGCTCTAAGGGACTTAGCGGCTACTTGTGACTTTGCAGCTACTCTGGATGACATGTTGCGTGATCAGCTGGTGGAGAATGTGTCCAGTCATCGCATTCGTGAGAGATTGCTTTTGGAATCTGAGTTGACTCTTGAAAAAGCCATTACTATTGCAACTCAAACAGAAGCTGCTGGTGAACAAGCCAAATTATTATCGAGTAATCGCTCAGTTCCTGTGCAAGTGATAAATGCAAAGTCTCCACCTGCAGCTGCACGCCACCGTCGGAGACCACCTTCAAAGCCAGCGTCTACAGTGCGTTCTTCAAAGCCATCATTTACGGCACCTGTTTCGTCGTCCCGTGAATGTTATCGGTGTGGATCTAGGAAACACCTCGCGAATGACCGTAGTTGTCCTGCTGCATCGGCACAGTGTAATAACTGTCAAAAAATGGGACATTATTCACGAGTCTGTCGCTCGGGACAAGCTCGCTCAGTGCGTGAAATTGACTTACCTGAGATTCAGATCCTTTATATGCATGACTCGTTAACTGATAAAATTCAGTGCACGGCTGTCATAGAGACCGCAACTACATCTGTGCCTATCGAGCTGACCGTGGATTCTGGATCATCTGTTTCGATTTTGCTGAAAATTGTGTATTATACACACTTCAGGAAAGACGCTTTGCAGCCTCCTTCTGTAAGACTGGTGACATATTCTCTTGCTCCGATTCCTGTACTTGGATGCTTACCTGTGACTGTCTCTAAGGATGACATTACCTGCTCCACATCGTTCTTCGTGGTTGAATCTGGCACAGCTCTGCTTGGAATGGATCTGATCAATGGGCTACATCTTCGTTTCGAAGGCAATTCAATTTTTCCAGAGCGCACGTCAGCTCTGGTCTTGCGATTGTCTGCTTCGATATCTTCACCTGCTTTGGGATGCGCAAAAGGTTTTGTGCACAAAGTAAAAATTTTGTCTGCTGTGACTCCTGTGCGCCAGAAACTCCGCCTCTTACCTTTGTCTGTTAGAGATACAGTCAGTGAAGAAATTCATCGCCTTCTTGAGTTGGGCGTAATTGAGAGAGTGGATGCTTCGCCGTGGGTCTCCCCGATAGTAGTAATACAGAAAAAGTCGTGTGCTATTCGTATGTGCGTGGACCTGCGAGAGCCCAACAAGGCTGTAGTTACGGATAGCTACCCTCTACCACACATCGAAGAAATGTTGTCTGTGTTAAGAGGCGCGACTGTATTTTCCACTATCGATTTGGAGAGTGCTTACTTTCAGTTACCGTTACATGAGGAGAGCCGCGATCTGACCGCCTTCATTACTCACGAAGGACTTTTCAGATTTTGTCGGGTCCCGTTTGGCCTTGCTTCAGCACCCTCCGCTTTTCAGAAAATGTTGGCAACAGTTTTACGAGGACTTCCGAATGTGGCCAATTACCTGGATGATATTATTCTTTGGGGACGTACACAAAAAGAACATGATCACACGCTCAAAACTGTCGTTCAGCGTTTACAGGATGCTGGGTTGAAGTTGAATCATTCAAAGTGCCAGTTCAACAAAACCAGTCTGCGCTTCCTGGGACATACAGTGAACGCGCAAGGAATTCAACCGGATGAGGATCACCTTTCCGCTATTCTTCATGCACCTGCTCCGGAAGATGTGACCCAACTTCAGTCGTTCATTGGGCTACTGTCGTGGTACAACAAGTTTATTCCTAATTTTGCCACGGTAGTTGAACCTCTGCGTGCTTGTATCAGAAAGGGCTCAGATTTCGTCTGGTCTGAAGACGCACAGCAATGCTTTAATGCTGTAAAAGAATTGCTCATCCATAGCCCTGCACTTTCATTATTCGATCCAAATTTGCCTACAGTGGTATCTACAGATGCCTCTAACTACGGTCTGGGCGCTGTTCTTACTCAAGTTCACGAGGATAAAACGGAACGCATTGTCACTTTTGCGTCGCGGACCTTGTCAGCGGCTGAACGCAAGTACTCGACCATTGAAAAGGAAGCGCTTGCTTGTGTCTGGGCCGTTGAAAAGCGAACGTACGTGTGGGGCCGCAAATTATTCCTGTGCACGGACCACCAAGCCTTAACTGTGCTTCTCTCATCCAAAGGAACTGATCGCGCCGGGATGCGCATTGCGCGCTGGGCAGCGTGGTTACTGTGCTTCAGTTATGACATGATTTACAGGCCTGGGGCTCTGAATAAAACAGCCGACCGTCTTTCTCGCCTGCTTCGAAAGAAGACTGTTTAGAGCTGAACCTGAGTTTGTAGCGTTTCTGTCTCCTGCGATGTCAGCTTTGTTGCCAGCTGAGTTTGCGTCTGCCTCCGCGTCATGCTCGGAACTAAATGCATTACGCGCACAAATAGCTTGCGGTTGGCCTTCTTCTTCAACTTCTGTGGATATTATTCTACGTCCCTACTTTCAACTACGTAACGAACTGAGTGTGCAGCAAGATTATGTGTTCAGAGGGTCACGTCTTGTTGTACCTGTTGCGCTACGGCACACATTGGTGAAGTTAGCTCACGAAGGTCACCAGGGAATTGTGCGCACAAAACAGCGGCTTCGCGAACTGTACTGGTGGCCTGGCATTGATTGTTTGGTTAAAGAGCACATCCAAACCTGTCAAATGTGTCTGTCTTCTGATAAAACTGCTAACACCTTCGCTGCGCCACTGCAGCCTGTGCCTTTTCCATCTGTACCGTGGGAAAAGTTAGCTATTGATGTGGTGGGCCCATTCGAAACCGCTGAGTGAGACTGCCGTTATGCGCTGACATTGATCGACTATCACAGTAAATGGCCTGAAGTCGCTTTCACTGCTTCCATCACTACTCAAAGTGTGATCACCGTCTTGTCATCTGTGTTTAGCAGATACGGAAATCCACGTACTGTCGTGTCTGATAACGGGACTCAATTCACATCAGTAGAGTTTTCAAAATTTCTGGAAAAGAGAGACATTCAACACATACGTACTTCGTTGTACCACCCTACTGCGAATGGAGCTGTAAAACGTTTCCATTTTGTGTTGAAAAGCTGTATTCAGTCTGCTGTTCTGGAAGCGAAGCCGTGGAAATCTACAGTCAGGGAATTTCTCCAAGTGTATCGTGCTACTCCCCATTCTGCTACTGGACTTTCCCCGTTTGAGCTGCTTCATGGCAGAAAGATGCGAAAGCGTCTCAATATTCTTCCTCCTCCCACCACAAGTCAGGATGCTCCGGCGCTTCTTCAGCGAGTTTCTTTGAAGCAAAATAAAATGAAAGCATACACTGACTCCAGACGTGCAGCTCGCACCCCTTATTTTAAAGTGGGGGATTGGGTGCGTGTGCGTATTCCAACTCATGTTCCGAAAGCACATCCAAAGTTTTCCAACCCTCGTCAAATTGTGCGTAAATTGGGTGAGTGTACTTATCTGTTATCTGACGGGAAGAACTGGCATGCTTCTCACCTGGCTCGTTCTGCTGCACCTGTTTCGGAGGCAATTGACACAGGGGCTGTGGACTTGTCATTTCAGCATCTTTCTTTGTCTCCTCCTCCGGAGATCCAAACTCCTGAAGCTCTTCAAAAGGTGTCTTCCCGGTTGAGACGACCTCCTCGTTGGCTGGAAGACTATGTCACTTAGTCACCTTGCATTGCGTGATTATCACGGATGAGTAATTCATTACGTCAGTTTACGATTGATTTTAAATGAATGCTACGTCTAAAAAAATCTTGTAAAGCTTAATTTTGTTCTTTGATCTGGTTACAAGTAAGTGTTATATAACAAGTGAATGCTTTAGTAACTTGTGGTTGTGTTCCTTTTTTGTTTTTGTTCGTAAATATAGGGGTAAGTAGGTTGCTTTAAGTGATGGGGGAATATGTTGTGTTCTTTTGTGCATATTGGCCAGTAGGTGGAAATAGAGGTTCATGATATACGTTTAGTTGAATTAGAGAAGAAGGAGAGAGTCCGAAGCATCCCACCTGCTACTGCATATGCTGTACAACTCTGCTATTTAATTTGGTTAAATAAAGGATCTTGATGTTCGAATGCCTCCTCATTGCTTCTTACTAAGGATATAACACCTAGCTATGTTTGTCAGCCAGCCAGTGAGTCCACTCAATGACTGAGAGGTGTAGCTTCAGGATTTTTTCTGTTCTGTTTCCTCTGAGTCTCCAAATAGTAGACGCTCTCTTGAGATGCTGGGTGTGGGCTCCACGAACCACTGTCTGTGATTTACTCTAAAGTGAGTGTAGCCCATAGCAGCTAATGCACCTCTATACGCTCTCCATTCGTCACTTATAATAGTGGTGCCAGGTTGCACATGCTTGACCACGATTGGTACAAGATTCTGCCTTCCTCTTCTCTTTACAAGGCGTAAGACTGGATGTCGTCGCTCATCCTTTACTCCTAGTATCCCAAAGACCCACTTTTTTCGTCTCCAAGTTGTGGCTGCCCTCCCTCTGCCATACTGTAAAATATATATATATATATGTTGTTTTAAATTATAAAATTTAACTTCAGGTCTACAAAGACATGACAACAACAAAAAAATATATAACTCAATGGCAAAAGTAAAGAAATGGCTTCCAAAAAAAAAAAAAAAAACAATTCAAAGTTATATATATAAGAAACTCATTACAGTCAGCAAACTGTGGAAGAGACTGGAAGAAGAATGGGAAAAGATCACAACAGAGCAAAGACTGGCTTCAGATGTGCTCATCATTCAAAGTCAAAGTCATTCAGTCATTCAAAGCAAAGGTTTGTACACTTTCTACTAACATTTGACTTCTGTGATGTGCCTCTAGAGATTTCAAATGTAATTATTTTTTTGTGCTATAATCAATGCGGTTCTCTAATTTTGATTACAAAATAGTTTTTTTTTTTTTTAAGTGCTTTGGTTATTTTGTAAAACACTGTTCTACTAGCATGGTATGGCCACAACTAAAATTCCTTCAAATTCTGAACAAAAAACATTTCTGAAAAAAAATCAAG
This sequence comes from Cyprinus carpio, assembly GCF_018340385.1. Taxonomy (NCBI): domain Eukaryota; kingdom Metazoa; phylum Chordata; class Actinopteri; order Cypriniformes; family Cyprinidae; genus Cyprinus; species Cyprinus carpio. The sequence goes on from NW_024872919.1 coordinate 1,562,717, forward strand.
TGTTCATAAATTGCTCTCTATTTTTGATCTCCACTGTAGGTAGGGCTGCACGATTAATCGCATGCATTTGTCATGCGTGTCTCATCAGTAAAGCTGGTTCCGTGATTAGCGGTAAATGTCTGTCACCTGTTTTCAAACGGGAGCGGCAGTTAATACACAGAGACATTGTTCACTGACAAGCTACGCAATATTGTGTTCATAATTGAGATGAATCGCATTGGATTATGAACATGATATTGCTTATTTTGTTTGTGAATTAGGTTAATTGTGCAGCCCTCCCGGTGCATTTGAAAACACGTGACGGATATTTACCGCTAATCATAGAACCAGCTTTACTGATGAGACACGCATTACAAATGCATGTGATTAATTGTGCAGCCCTAACTGTAGGTTACTCCTTTGTGACTTCACAATGTGAATATTTCAGAACACTGAGCTGTCACCCTTTACTTACCTTCCGTTTATGACGGAAGCTGCTTTCGTCAATAACAGCAAATTCTCTTGGATGTCCAATAATTTGCCCGCTTCTCTTCTTCGTTTATAACGCCTCATAACACAACTGCAAACCTTTCTTAATGCTGCAGCCATTCTGGACATAGTTCGGGAACTTCTTGCAATCCCATCTTGCTTCATGTCGATTTGCCTGAGGTGCAAGCCCTGAGAAAACCTGGTAGTAAATATAAGTGCATAGCTTTGTTATTTTTCATATTACTGACTGCTTTACTTAACATGCCAGAAAGCTGCAGGGTGTTTTATACACACAAACAAAAAATGATGTGGTATATTTAATCTGGTATGGATATTCCAGGACTTACATGAGTCGTGACATGTAAAAGAGAATCAGAATTTAAAGGATTAGTTCACTTTCAAATGAAAATTTCATGATATGATTTATGATTCATCCAAGATGTTTATGTATTAATTTCTTTTCAACTGAAGGAAAAAAGGCTTTAAGGTTAAACATTCTAGCATATAGTGGATGTCAATGGACTCCAAAACGTCCATTATGTTTTCATCAAAAACCTTAATTTCTTTTCAACTGAAGAAAGAAATACATAAACATCTTGGATGACATGGGGGTGAGTAAATTATCAGGAAATTTTTATTTGAAAGTGAATTAATTCTTTAACTTAACTATAACCATGTGCACATCTACATTGCAATAGATTGCAATTTGTTTTGTTGTAATAAGAAAAATGCAATCATAAATGTATTACAACCTTTTTTTTTTTTTTTTTTTGGTCAAAGTGTTCCAATAATTTTATTTATTTTTTTATTCATGATTGTTTGGTTGACTGATTGCAAGTTACTCCCTAAGTTGGGAAAAGTGTTCACTTACCGGTAAATAAATGTCATCCACGAAGACAGGGAATTTTTTGAATTCTGAAAGAGTGATTTTGCTCTGACAGTCCTACTGCATTCTCTGCCTCTGTGGCTGTGATGTCTGCATTCCCTGGATAAACCATAAGGAAATGTTAAATCAATGTCAAATATCTAATATCTAGATACATCATATGTACTTTAAATTTTATTAAATGTATTTATTTCTCTGTGAACATTTCTATAATGTAATAGCCAAAACGAAATTAATAGCATTGTGAATGTTTATATGGTTGACCCTCTAACTCTAGCACTCTCTATTCTAATTCTATTTTATCTATTTATCTACTTGTTTCTTAAAAAAACTAGGTTTCTTTTTTATTTTCTATTTACTTGTTTCTTTTATTTATAAAAGTAAAATCTTGCTGTACTGCATTAGGCTAAGCGAGACTTTTGTCATAGCGCTTGTTGCTTTTTTGTTGCTTTTGATTTCTTCTGTTGTCCTCATTTTTAAGTCGCTTTGGATAAACTAACTAAATGTAAATATGCAGGAATAATCCTGAGGCCTATTTCATAAAACCAGTTTAGCAGAATAAGCCAGGGTAATTTCAGTTACTCTGACTTATTTTAAGTTGATTTGGTTCAAAATAAGTCAGACTAACCGAAATAAGCCTAGGTTATTTGGTAAACTTTCACGTAACAGGCCCCTGGTGTCTTCCATGATTCCTGTGCATTCTGACAACAAGCACTTGAATGCAACAAACTCGCAATCAGGATTTTTGAAGTGGGAATTAGAAAATGTCTGAAAGTATGTAAAGACAACATAAGTGCATCGCATTACGTTTTCATTAACTCCGTGTTATCTAATTTTATGTCGTTATGTGGGCACACAGTTTTTTCTGTCATTTGGTTAAATTATGTTATAAAAGATAACACTTAAGATGGCACTGGCTGTGAAAACAAAAACATCATGTGCTAGACTAAGACTCCATTCCTTAAATACATAAAACACTATCTTTTATAATTACAGTATTTCTTGACTAAAGAAAACGCTTTATTCAAACAACAGTCTTAATTTTACGTTACCTTCAGACTGCAAACAAGCTGAGATGCGCCAAACCGTGTGCAGCACAGACGCGGGTGGAGTACTGAGGAGCCAATGGAGTTACGAGGTTTAGAAACAAGCTCTTTTATTCAAACAATTGCAAACCCCAGACAGAAGTAAAGGGTGGCCAATAGTAATGATGAAAAGAAATATGAAATGGAGATAAGACCGCGACTGTGTTTTAGTATTCGTTTCTAAAGTAATACATCAATTTTATATGATTTAAACAATGTTTTTATTAGAGTGAAATAATATTACATTAAAAATTAAAATAAATAAAATTTTACTTCTCTTCGTAACTGCCGATTTTTTGTAAAATTGGAAAATAGTTCACTGCAGTCTCTGTTACAGTAGGTAACTGCTACAGTAGGGTGCCAACGACAGTAATGTTCCACCATGTCTACAGACGCGACAGCCTGACCGTTGCAGAGCACTTGGACAAAGTTACCTTGTGTACTTCACATAAAATAGCATTTAAGAGGTCAAACAAAATCGTGCCACGAGAAATGTGCAGACCAACCTACCAGTGAAAGCCGTCTGATGTATCGTGGCGTCTTTTCATTTTCATGCCACGACCACAAAATCTGACAAGACATCTTCCTTGCTAGAAGTCTCTTTTTCTCTGTAACCATTTCACGAGTCTTGCGGTGGTCCTCTTAGTTGGCTTATCAATCAGCAGAAGTAACAGCTCTGTCGTTAGATTCATTTTTTTCAACAAGCATTAATACAAGTTTTACACAAAACATGAATCCAATCGTCTAAACCTCAGTGAGACACTGACTTCTTGATCTCAATTAAGCCGCGAACATGTGGACCCTTTACGCATTTCCGGGGTTAACAGTAGCAGAAGTATAGTTAACAAGAAAAAAATGACTTTTGGAAACCTTGCAATAACGTTAGCTAGGTTTTAGGCAATAAGTGGTAAAATGGTAAAAAATAAAATATTACAGTATAATGGGTGTCACTACTGTTGCCAGATTCCTTATTCAGTCAGAAAATCTACCAATAAACGTTCACAGTATGTTTCCTGCTAGAATTTATAATTTTAAATAAACATAAGGGGTTAGGTTTGCTTGAATATTTTATTGGTGACAAATTAAGTTTTTGTAGATAACATATGGCAGATTTTGTTTTTTAACTGTTAACAAAATAGAGGATAATCTAAAATACAAGATAAAAAATGTTTTCCATAAAATACTGGTTATATTGTATTATATTATATATTTTTAATTGACTTAACTACAATAAAAGCAAGTCAGGCCACCATCTGGACACCCATACAAATCGAACTGAACATGAAGGGGGGTGTAAATATTTTGCGAATTTTAAACAAAGTTCAAATATATGGCATAGCACCCACTGATCTCTGACATTATTTACATCATTTGACAACAGCAAAGATGTACAGCGGCGTAGAACCACCTGAGCTCCACATTATTGTTTAGGGGGGAGCGCCAGGCCTCTGTGATTGAAGTGCT